>NC_056745.1:117782667-117865084 GCF_019279795.1 Protopterus annectens
CAAAGCTTTTCTTCCACATGAAAAATAGACCCATATTTAAATCCTGGAGTTTTCCACTCTGGCTTTGGTCACTGTGAGGGGATACCTCAGGATTAATGGATCCCATGGCATCTGTGATTCTAATGATCCCTCTGGCAAGACTCCACATGAGAAAGATACATTGGTACCAGCAGCAACACCCATTATCTCTTTAGGTTCAAGTTTTGGGATGTATGAAAAGAGAAATAACTTGGGAGATATGAAATATCCCTGAAGCCATGTCTCCCCTTCTCTCCTCATGCTCCAAAGCAGTTGGTCACAGCAGATTCTTCAGACTGTGCTTGGGAGCAGTGTTAAGAGGGATAAAAGTGCAAGGTATCTGGGACACCAAAGACAGATATGAGAACATAAATAAGAGATTGATACTTGCTGTTATCAAGGCATTGTACACTAGTAATCCCCTTTTGATCCCTAGGACCACTTCAGGTTGTTACAGACAATAACAGTGATGTTTGCAAACAAGAGGAACTAGGTCTTAATCCCATGCAGATTAGCTGAGTTTTACAGCACAGTCTTACTCTAAAAGCTTCCTACATTCTGTCAGAGCAAAAATGTGTGGCAAACAAATTGAGAAGGAAAAAGGCAGACCCTTGCGCTTGGGAACTAGATCAGATGATTTTTCAAGATTTGGTGGGGAATTCCTCGATGACCTTTTTGCCTCCTCTTTGAACAGTCAGCTGGCAGAATTCTACTTGAGCATTCCATGTAAGAAGGTCTGTAAGATAGAAGCCTTTTCTTTTCCTTGGACAGAAATGTGTACTTTTCCACCCTTACACTGATGTTCTTTCTGAGGGGATCCTTCAGAATGTTCAAATCATTTTGGTGACTAACTTCTGGCCCATGCAGCAGTGCTTCTCCTTTCTTTTGGAATTGATCAGGGACAATTGCCATAAATTTCCTTACAGATTGCATCTACTCAGACAAGAACAGAGATGCTTGATATATTCTGTCCCACCAAAAATGCAGCTGATAGGATGTGCAGCAGGTACTAATGGAGGCAAGAAAGCCTTCTACTAGCTAATCATGTATTAGCAAACGGAAAAAGTTTTCTAGTTTGTGCCATCAACATAACCAGCACCCATTCAGTCCAAATGTTTCTGTGGTTTGGTTTTACAGTTTTTGTGAGATTTACTTTCGTATGGGCCTATATTACTCCTGTATCAAGGTTCTTTTATCTGCCATTCACTTTAAAGGCATTCTCAAGTCAAAATGTTTTTGAAAGGGGTATTGCATAAGGCATCTCAAAAAAATGGTGGTGCCTCCTTAGGATGTTAATTGTATGTTTACAGAAGCTAACACTTGCTCCATTTTAACCAGCTCATGTGGCTGACTTGAGGTTAGAAAGCAGTTTTGCTGGTTGTTTCGACCTCTGCAAGAAGATTATCTGAGTTGCAAGGTTTTATGGTTGGTCGTCCTTATCTCATTTTTCACAGAGCCAGGGTTTCCTTGAGAAGTAATCCTTTTCTTCACTGAACCCCCAAATGATGGATAGATGATGCTTCATACCTTGGATGTCCACAGAATGTGGGTACTATCTTGACAGAAAAAATCTTTCAGAGCTTCAGTCATTTGTTCATTTCTCTTCAAGGCAGAAAGGGACAAGCTGTGTCAAAGCAAACTGTTTCCAAAACATTTGTCCCACCACAGCAAAAGTATTTCAGGCAAGGCCAAGGCTTATTCTACTAGGGTCTTGGCTTCATCTGTGGCTTTTTGGAAAGGATTTGGACGCTGGTCTTGATCCTTCCTCTGCCCATTTTAGTGTAAGCTATGGTAGTATGGCTGTATAAGTAAGGCTACTGCAGCAGTGATCAGATAATGAACATAATGCAGGTGTGCAAGTAAACTTGCCATAATTTTTCTCTCCAGTGCCCCTTAGTTTTTTATGTTGTTTTGCCAGTGTGTGAACTTAGGGGCACTGGAGAGAAAAATTGTTATGGCAAGTTTACTTACACATCTGCATTATGTTCATTATCTGATCACTGCATGATTACCCTGCGTCTGATTTTTTTTTTTTTTTTTACATGTTGCCTTTGCGTTTTGAAGAGTTAAGATGTTTTGACAGATTGAACTGTAATTTAATTTTTCTAAACTACTGTATGAAGACCGACATGATTGAGCTCGCAGTGTGTGTGATGATCATCGTGTTTCACTGTTGCAGTCATGACTGTAGGGTTCTCCCCTGCTGGCAGGCAGTCCTCGGTCGGCCAGAATCCCAAAGTCTGGGTCCGGCGTCGGCTGCTCAGCCATGCTCCCTGACGTCAGAGCGCCAGGAGTATAAAACTGACAGCCGACGCCATGTTCTCAAGTCTTTCTTGCCGTGCGGTGATAGTAGTTCGCAAGTGCTGGTCGGCTGACTCCTGACAATTTTTTATAAACGTACTTCAGGCCGAAGACTTTCTTCTCCTACTCAAAGCTAAGTACCCCGTTGGGGAAACTTTTTTCTTGCTCCAGTCCGATGTCAGAAAAAGTTAATAATTGTATTTCATGTGGGAAGCAAATACCTCATAAGGATTTTCATTCTTACTGTATTCCTTGCTTAGCCCCTGACCACGACGTAGCTAGTTGTCGGTTTTGTGCTAGATTCAATCAACGTACTATTAAACGAAGGTACGATTTTGCATTTCATTACTTTGGTAGGTGTTTTAATTACAAAATGTCGTCGGATACTGTTCCGGCTACCGGAGTTCACAAACGACGCAAGGATAAAGACAGGCCTCCGAGGTCCAAATCAGACTATGTTGTACAAGCAGAGCCAGCTTCAGGTTCGGCAGTCGTCAGTGAGGCGCTTTTGCAGCCCCTGTCGTCAGCCATTTCGGAACCGATAGCCGAAACGGACTCCCACGAGGAGCCAACTAGGCCTCTGAATATTTCTGTTGCAGGACCTTCGGACAATGCTCCTTCGGATGGGTCCGGAGCCGCTGTGCAGGTACAGGCTTCCAAAGGGGTTTTCAGGCCTACTCAACTTCTAATAAAGGCAAAGGCAAAGACTCCTTCCAAATCAAAGACTGCAACCCAGGCCTCTTCTGATCCGGCACCCAAGTCTCAGAAACAGTTACTTAAGATGGCGGAGGACTTACTTACTATGATTAGGGGTTCACATCCCCCTCCAGATAAAAGGCCAAGGCAGGAAGTTTATTATGACTCCTCTGATCAGGCTTCTGTTTCTTCAGTTTCTTCTTCTGACCAGGAATATTCTTTCCCTCCTTATGAGGATTCTGATGCTGAGGAATCCATTCCTTCAGCTTCTCCCCCTGAGGATTTCTCCTTTGGGGAAACTTTGCATGAAATGAGGGAACATTTTCACTGGGAAGGACAGGAGTATTCGGACTCTAAGAAAAGGCTAAGGGATTTTCTTCTTCCCCAACATAGACCCCTGGCTATTCCTCCTATTTTGGATATTGTGGATGATGCTTTTTCGGAGGCTAACTTAACTCCTGACTCTCTTCCTCCAGCTCCTGTTAAGCCAGACAGATATTATAGGGTTCCTG
The DNA here is from genome assembly GCF_019279795.1 of Protopterus annectens. NCBI lineage: Eukaryota > Metazoa > Chordata > Ceratodontiformes > Protopteridae > Protopterus > Protopterus annectens. The sequence continues at coordinate 117,786,195 of NC_056745.1, forward strand.
ATTCCCACCGGTTTTTATACAAGAACCCTACTGCTGATCCTGAAACCATTTCTCAGGGCCCCAAGGGGGCTAAGGCCGCTTCTGCTAAAAACCCCATTCCCACCGAGAAGGATTCCAGATCTTTAGAAAGATGGGGCAAAAAAGTGTACACTTCAGCTACTTTATGTATTAGGGCTTTAAACTGTCAATTTCAATTTCATATGCTGAAATACCAGCAATTCCTTCTGTCTGTTTTGAAACAAAAACTAACTTCCATTTCAGCCTGTGCAGATGATAAGGAATTACATGACTTAATGCATGCCACTGAACAAGTTGGGAAGCATTGTTTACACTGTGGATTTGATGCCTTAGAGGCTTCTTGTAGGGCTACTGCCTCTGGTACAGTCATTAGAAGGCATGCTTGGTTAAAGGAACAAAACATGCCAGATCAAGTAAAAGCTAAGTTATTGGATGCTCCTGTTCAGCATAATGTTTTGTTTGGATCTAAGGCTGAAGAGGTGATAAAGAAGATGGAGGACAAGGCAAAATCCATGCAAACTGTTAAGGATTTCTTACAAGTACAGCCACCCAGATTTAGTAAGAATTGGCCTACTAAAAATTGGTCCTTTCCCAATTCAGACAGGCCTCAGAGGGGCAGATTCAGATGCTCCAGAGGAAGGCCTCAAACGCAAACCTCTTATAGACCAAGACAGTGGATGGCTTCCACCCCTAGGGGAGGAGAGGACAGGCCGCAAGCTCATAGAAAACAGGCTCAATGACTCCCTCTGTTGGGCTGCAGGAACTTCTTGCCTGGAAGCCCCTCTCAGAGGAAAACTTTCTCTCTTTCACCTAAATTGGACTCGTACAACCCAAGACAAGTGGGTTCTGGATGTGGTTTCCAGAGGTTACAAATTCCATTTTCATACCCTACCAAGACCAAGCGGATGGCCAGATCTACCAAAACATCAATGGTTAGAGGCCTTAAACCAGGTGGAAGCCCTCTTGGCTATGAAAGCCATAGAACTGGTTCCACTTTCAGAAATGGGACAAGGTTTTACTCAAGGCTCTTTCTAGTCCCCAGAAAGCAAAATTCATGGAGACCCATTCTGGATCTGTCAGTCTTAAACACTTTTCTCGAAATACCAAAATTCAAGATGCTTACTCTACAGCAGCTACTCCCAATGCTGACCAAAAACGCATGGATGGTAACTTTGGATTTAAAGGAGGCTTATTTACACATTCCCATCAGGCAGGAGTGCAGAAAATACCTCGGGTTCAAGGCCGGATCGAGGCATTATCAATTCTCTGCGCTGCCCTTTGGATTGTCTACTGCGCCCAGGGTCTTCACCAAGTGCCTGGCTCCAGTAGTAGCTTATTGCAGACTCAAGGGAATTCAAATTTACCCTTATCTGGACGATTGTCTTATTCAGGCAGACAGCAAGGATGTCTTACTCCAGCATCTAGAATTTGTTCAGAAACTTCTCAAGATGTCCTTCAAGGATGCATCTGCAGTCCTTACAAATGGGTTGTCCTGTCGTCTGCAGCCCTTCGGTCGGCCGGATTCCAAAGTCTGGGTCTGGCCTCGGCTGGTGTCGCACTTCACCCGACGTCATAGCTGCTGTTATTCGGGTATAAAGGCATCAGCCGACGCCATTTTCCTCAGTCTTTCTTGCCGCGTGGCGCCCGAAGCAGAAGCTGTTCGCAAGTGCCGGTCGGTCAGAACCAGAGATTACTACTACCGAAAACTACTCAAGACTTCTAAAAGCTAAGTACCCGCTGGGGACTCTTTCTTGCCTCAGCCGATGTCAGAAAAGTGAATAACTGTTTAACTTGTGGGAAACAAATAACTCATAAAGATTTCCACTCTTACTGCTTACCTTGTCTAGGCCCAGACCACGACGTCGCAGCTTGTCTAGCCTGTGCTTCTTTAACCGGGACGCTTAGACGCCGGTCGGAGTTTGCTGAGGAGTTTTTCGGCTCCGATTTTGCATATATTATGCCGTCGGATCCTCCGACTTCGCAAATTTCTAAACGCAAGGAAAAGGACCGACACTCGCGGTCCGCGGTTTCGGCCGAAACCGCGTTAAGCCAACCGCTGAGTGTCTTGGTTTCGCTGAAACCGAGCAAGCGTTCCTCCTACAGCCGAAAATCTTCCTCCTGCCGAGGCCTCTTCTAACCTCGTGGAATCGGCTTCTGATATCCCACTTACTGTTACAGTTTCTCAGGAATTATCAGACACTATTCCCTTGGATATTTCAACCCCTGCACGTGGAGCTGCTAGGCCACCTGCAGCCATGTCCATTAAGGCCTTTGCCAGGGCTAAAGCAGCTAAAACTACTAAATCTGTGCCTGCTAAGCCCCCCTCTCACAGGCCTAGCTCTAGTTCACAAATGCTTAGTTTAGCACAGGATCTCATTTCTTTAATCCGAGGATCCCAACCTCAACCAGACAGGACCTCTCATCCGCCTCCAGAGAAGAGGCCTAGAGCAGAGCCCCCTGAGCCAGTGTCTTCAGATGACTCCTCTGATTCAAATGATACAGACCCTCCAGAGGCCCCATACTCCCCTTATGAAGACTCTGATGGTGAAGAGTCCATTTCTTCTGCCTCTCCGCCTGAGGAATTTTCCTTTGGGGAAACCCTCCATGCTATGAGGGAACAATTTCAGTGGCAGGGCCAGGATTTTTCAGATTCCAGAAAAAGGCTTAGAACTTTTCTGCATTTACCACAACATAGGCCTTTAGCCATACCTCCAGTTCTTTCTGTTGTAGATGATGCATTTAATGATGCTTGTACTGCTCCTGATTCTCTGCCTCCGGCCCCTGTTAAGCCCGATAGATACTACAGGGTCCCGGACACACATTACCACTTATATAAGGCTCCCCTTGCAGATCCAGAGACTATCTCCCAAGGACCTAAGGCTGTAGCAGCCACCTCTGCCAAAAACCCCCTCCCCTCTGAAAGGGAATCCAGATCCTTAGAGAGATGGGGTAAAAAAGTTTACACTTCTGCTACTCTTTCAGCTAGGGCCTTGAACTGTCAATTTCACATGATGCAGTATCAAGAATTTTTACTAGATCAGTTAACCAAAAAAGTGTCCTCAGATGAAACAATAGACAAATATGTGCAGGAAATGGTACATAACATTCAACAAGTCAGTAACCATTCCCTCAAATGCGGCTATGATGCACTGGAGGCTTCCTTTAGATCAGCCATGACTGGCACAGTCATCAGAAGGCATGCATGGCTAAAAGAACAGGCCTTACCAGACCATGTCAAATCAAAACTATTAGATGCTCCTATGGATAAGATCAATTTGTTTGGCTCTCCTGCACAACAAGTACTGAAGAAGATGGAAGAGAAGGCAAAATCTGTCCAAACAGTCAAAGATTTCTTGCAGGTCCAACCACCGAGGTTTAGCAGGAATTGGCCCTCCAAGAATTGGTCCTTTCCAGACTCCTCCAGAACTCAGAGAGGCAGGAATAGGCGTTCAAGAGGCAGAAGCCAATCCAGAGGTGCTTACAGAGGACGTCAGTGGCAGGGCAACAACCAGCGAGGCACAGCCACAGACACCACCACAACTACTGGTCAATCACAGTGACTTGGTTCTGGCACCGCCTACCAGGGAACAACTGCAAGCACCCTTAGGCGGGAAGCTAGCCTTATTTACGACAAACTGGCATTACATCACAAGAGACAAGTGGATTTTGCAGATAGTAGACCAAGGTTACAGGTTTCACTTCCATACTCTACCAGGGAAGAGAGGAATGCCAAACCTACCTCCAGATCAAAAGGCAGAAGCACTAAAACAAATATCTCAATTATTAAGGATGAGAGCTGTAGAAAAGGTACCATCTATGGAGCAAGGGAAGGGATTTTACTCCAGACTCTTCCTGGTACCAAGAAAAGAAGCCAAATGGAGACCTATTCTCGACTTGTCCGCTTTAAACACATTCCTCATTGTTCCAAAATTCAAAATGCTGACCCTACAGCAGCTTCTTCCCATGCTGGGCAAGGAGTCTTGGCTGGTGACTCTAGATCTCAAGGAGGCATACCTGCACGTCCCCATACGACCAAAATGCAGAAGATACCTCAGATTTCTTGCAGGATCAGAGCATTATCAATTCTCAGCATTGCCCTTTGGCTTATCTACTGCGCCCAGAGTGTTCACGAAATGCCTGGCATCAGTAATTGCTCATTGCAGGCTTCAGGGAATCCAAATCTACCCATACCTGGACAACTGCCTGATACAAGCGGACAACGAAAGCAAGCTAGCAGAAGATTTACAAAGGGTCATTTATCTGCTACAAGCCCTGGGATACACAGTCAATTTAAAAAAGTCAAGACTGATACCATCCTAGAGAATAACCTTTTTGGGTGCAGAGTTGGACACATCAAGGCAAATGGCATTCCTAACAGTAGAAAAACAGGAGCAGCTACCTCTACTTTTTGGCCTTAACAAAACAGAACCATCTGACAGCAAGAAAAGTTCTGCAAGCCTTGGGCTTCATGGCATCCTGCATAATATTGGTTCCTCATGCCAGGCTGCATATGAGAAAACTACAGTGGTACCTAAGGAATTTATGGTCTCAACACAAGCACAGCTTGGAAACCCAGATTTCCATTATTCCATGCCTGAAGCAAGAATTCCTATGGTGGGCTCAGGCTTGTCAATCAAACACAGGATTGCCCTTTCACAGTGCTCAACCAAGCCAAACCATCACGACAGACGCCTCAGACCTCGGATGGGGGGCACAAATGCTGGACAAGTGCATACAAGGCTTATGGACTCAAAAACCAACTGTACCTACACATAAATCTAAAGGAAATGCTGGCAGTAAAACTGGCAATTCAGGCATTCAGACCATTCCTTCAGCAAGGTCTATTGATAAGGACAGACAACACCACAGTTATGTGGTACATCAACAAACAGGGAGGCACACACTGCATACCTCTTTGCCGGATGGCACTGGATCTCTGGAATGTGGCCCTGAGCTACAACATACAGTTGAAAGCAATTTTTGTACCAGGAAAAGAAAACATCCTAGCAGACATTTTAAGCAGGACTACCACGGATGCCCACGAATGGATGCTGCATCCGGACATCTTCAAAACCATTACAAAAATGGGGACTCCCAGAAATAGACTTATTTGCATCCCCACACAATCACCAACTAAAGAAATTCTGCACAAGGACGTACCACCCACTTGCTTGGAAGGTGGACTCCTATCCTTCAGTTGGAAAAACCTGGCAGCATATGCATTTCCACCACTTCCTTTGATGCACAAAGTGCTATTGAAGATCAAAGAGGACCGTCCAAGGATCATTCTGATAGCTCCAGACTGGCCAAGGCAACATTGGTACCCATTACTGAGGAGCATGTCTCGGGAACAAATGTGGCCACTACCCCTGGTTCCCTTGCTGTTAACACAGAACAATTACAACAATCTGCATCCCAACCTGAAAACTCTGCAGCTGACTGCCTGGAACATTGCATAAGACCAATTAACCCAAATTTATCCCAAAGGGTTAAAGACATTATCCTTGAGGCTCGCAGACCCTCAACAAGAAAAAATTATTCAGCAAAATGGAAGAGATATCTTATTTGGAGTACTGAAAAAGGAGAAGATGTGTCACTGGTAAACATAGCCAACATTCTGGAATACTTGGCAGAGCTCTTCCACACAGGCCTGTCCTACTCCTCCATCAAGATTCATGCATCAGCTATTTCAGCAGAGTACAACTTGGATCCTCCTGTCTTCTCACATCCTCTGCTCAGGCAGTTTCTGAGAGGAATTAAAAATGTAAAGCCTCCTAGGAAGCCAACATTACCAGCATGGGACTTGAACTTTGTGCTAGAAAAATTGACACTTCCTCCTTTCGAACCAGCAGCAACATCAGAATTGCAATACTTATCATGGAAGACTGCTTTCCTGCTGGCAATCACTTCAGCAAGAAGGGTATCTGAACTTCAGGCATTAATGGCAGTGCAACCCTTCCTGATCTTCCATCAAGATAGAGTGTCCATGAGAACAAATCCTTCCTTTATGCCTAAGGTGGTTTCCAGAGTTTCCTTAAATCAGGCTATCCACCTACCTACATTCTTCCCTAACCCGCAGAACAGGGGAGAAAGACTACTACATACCTTGGATGTGCATAGACAATTACGCTATTACCTGGACAGGACCAAGGGCAATAGAAAAACGGACCAGCTACTGGTAGCATATGCAACAGGAAGGGAAGGAAAAGCAATTTCAAAACAGACAATCTCCAAGTGGATAGGAAATTGCATTAGATTTTGTTACTCCTACCATGGAAAGAAAACTCCAGAGAACATCAGGCCTCACTCTACAAGGGCAACAGCCACTACCACAGCCTTCTTACGAGGAGTGGCTACCAAGGACATTTTAGAAGCTGCTACTTGGAGCTCCGTGCATACATTTGCCAAGCATTATAATTTACCTTTATACTCTAGATCCTGAGCAGGCTTTGCCACTGCTGTTTTGCAAGGGATCCTAACTACACCATAACTTTATTTGTCCACCTCCCCAGTTTGGCTATGGTATTCTACCCATTTGTAAGGACTGCAGATGCATCCTTGAAGGACATAGTACAGTTTTGTACCTACCATAAATGTAGATGTCCGATAGGAATGCATCTGCAGTCAGGATTACCCACCCCACTTCCCCTCTGTGGTGCTCCTAGGGTATTTGCCCATCTTATAGCTAGCTGGGGGAATCTATTATGGTGTATTTGTTGTATATATGTACATACATGCTTATTTTTTGTGTTTGCTCTCTACTATTTGGAATCATTAGCATTTATCCAAATTTAGCCTTCCAAGAGGGCACCTGGCATCTGGGGCAAGAAACACTGAGGAAAATGGCGTCAGCTGATGCCTTTATACCCAAATAACTGCAGCTATGACGTCGGGTGAAGTGCGACACCAGCCGAGGCCAGACCCAGACTTTGGAATCCGGCCGACCGAAGGGCTGCCTGACGACAGGACAACCCATTTGTAAGGACTGCAGATGCATTCCTATCGGACATCTACATTTATGGTAGGTACAAAACTGTACTTTCCTGGGATTCACTGTCAACATAAAAAAGTCAAATTTGACATCCTCACAACAGATAACTTTTCTGGGTGCTCTTCTAAACACAACAACCCAGATGGCATTTCTGACATACGAAAAACAATTACAGCTGGCTTCAACTTTCAAAACCTTGGCAACATTAACTCTGCTATCTGCAAGGAAATTCCTGCAGGCTTTGGGTTACATGGCCTCCTGCATCCTTCTCATACCGTATGCAAGACTACATATGAGGAAAATACAGTGGTACCTAAAAAGTGTATGGTCTCAGCATTGCCACAGTTTAGACATATACAGATCACCGTCCTGCCTTGTCTTCAAAAGGAATTCTTTTGGTGGTCCAAGGCATGTACTCTAAACAAAGGGAAACCCTTCAGTCTGCCTCCAGCTAGTCAGATACTAACCACGGACGCCTCAGATTATGTATGGGGAGCCCATTTGCAGGGCAACTGTCTGCAGGGCCTTTGGACAAAGGATCAGAAGCACCTGCATATCAATTTAAAGGAAATGCTAGCCGTTCAGAATGCTCTGTTGGCCTTCAGGAGTCTTCTACAACCAGGGCAACTACTGATACGGACAGACAACACCACAGTTATGTGGTACATAAACAAGCAAGGGGGATCACATTCCTATCCCCTTTGCAGACTAGCCATGATTCTATGGAACACAGCTCTAGCTTGCAAATTGGAACTTCAAGCTCAGTTTCTACCAGGGAAGCAAAACTTCCTGGCAGACAGTCTGAGCAGAAACCTGTCGGACCCACACGAATGGATGCTGGACACCGAAATATTCAAGATGATTACAGCAGTCTGGGGATGTCCTCACATAGACCTTTTTGCATCCCACCTCAATCATCAACTACAGATTTTTTGCACCAGGACATTCCACTAACTAGCTTGGAAAGTGGATGCACTATCATTCAGTTGGAGAAACCTCTCTGGGTATGCCTTCCCGCCTCTACCCCTTCTTCCACGGGTATTATTAAAGATCAAACAGGACAAGCCCAAGATGATTATTTTGCTGGCCCCAAATTGGCCTCGACAGTTTTGGTACCCAACACTGAAAAACCTTTCTCTGGAGCCCCCTTGGGTTTTACCACAGTCTCCGAACCTTCTGTCCCAACACCAGGGTCAGGTTCTGCATTCCCATGTCAAGCCTCTCATCCTGGCGGCCTGGTTAATCCAGAGTCTATGATTCATTCTCTCCTTCCCAAGCAGGTTATGGATGTCATTTTAGAAGCCAGAAGGCCTAGCACTAGAAAATCTTATGCAGGAAAATGGAAAAGATTTTGCACCTGGATGCAGGCTCAGGATTCGGACCCTCTTATTCCTGACATTCCTCTGATTTTACTATACCTGACAGACCTCTTACATAAGGGGGTCTCTCTTTTTCTTCCATAAAGATACATGCCTCTGCTATTTCTGCTCATTATAATACAGACCCTCCAATATTTTCCCACCAGCTCATGAGACAGTTTCTCAGAGTAGCTAAGAACTTAAGGCTCCCTAGATCTCCTCCCATTCCTGCCTGGGATCTCAGCTATGTTCTGGAAAAACTCACCTTACCTCCTTTTGAGCCTGCTGCCACATCTGACATCAAGTTTTTATCTTGGAAGACAGCCATCCTGTTAGCTCTGACCTCTGCCAGGAGAGTTTCGGAGTTGCAAGCTCTCATGGCTGTGGAACCATATATTATTTTTCATCAAGTTAGGGTGTCTTTAAGGACTAATCCTACTTTCATGCCTAAGGTGGTTTCCAAAGTGGCTTTAAATCAAACTATTCACTTGCCAACTTTTTTCCCCAATCCTTAAAATAAGGGGGAAAGGATCTTGCATTCCTTGGATGTACACAGACAACTACGTTTTTACCTGGACAGAACCAAGGACATCAGGAAATCAGAACAATTGTTTGTTTCTTATGCTTCAAGTTCCCAAAGTAAAGCCATTTCTAAACAGACCATTTCAAAATGGATTGCTCATGGAATCAGATTTTGTTATTCACACCATGGAAAGCAAATCCCAGGGAGTATAAGGACTCACTCTACCAGAGCTGCTGCCACTTCAGCTGCCTTCCTCAGGGGAGTTCCTACCAAAGACATTTTGGAAGCTGCAACTTGGAGTTCAGTGTATACTTTTTCTAAGCACTACAATCTATCTCTCTACTCTAAGTCTAGGGCAGGCTTTGCTTCTGCAGTCTTGCAGGGCCTTTTAGCCGCCCCCTCTACTTTATGACCACCTCCCTTTTATTCTGCTTTGGGATTCAACCCTACAGTCATGACTGCAACAGTGAAACACTATGAACATTGTACAGTTGTGTACACTTACCATAAATGTAGATGTTCAAGTGTCTTTACTGTTGCAGTCTGGGTTACCCTCCCTCCTGTCCCCTCTTATTTTTTTCTTTTGTGTGGCTCCCTTCTTCACCCTTCTTCTGACATGTATTTGCAAAGGGTATGGGATCTTACTCATTTTGGAACTCCTGATATCTGGGGCAAGAAAAACTGGAGAACATGGCGTCGGCTATCAGTTTTATACTCCTGGCGCTCTGACGTCAGGGAGCATGGCTGAGCAGCCGACGCCGGACCCAGACTTTGGGATTCTGGCCGACCGAGGACTGCCTGCCGGCAGGGGAGAACCCTACAGTCATGACTGCAACAGTGAAGACACTCAAACATCTACATTTATGGTAAGTGTACACAACTGTACTTTCCAGGCAGTTGTGTCCCTAGCCTTAAGCAGCATTCTACCGTCACACCAGAATGATACCTCAGTACAAACAGAAAATGATTGACTTTAACAATTGGCTTAGTTTCTGGTGTCATTCCAGGGGGATCCAGTACCTGACAGCCTGGGGAAGGTATGATCGACAGACCACGATGCTTTGCTAGAGATAGCCTGCATCTGTCTCACTTGGGCTTCTGGCAAATGCCCTTACCTCCCCCATAGTGTCTTTTTTAGGAAAAGTCACGAGGTCGATACTACCAACGTAAAAATTTCAACAAAATGCAAATTAAAGTTCATGCTGCTAAGTGCTAGGAGTCTAAACATGAAACTGCACTCACTGCAAGCATTCCTAACCCTGGAAGCTGCTGACATTTGTGCAGTCACAGAAACCTGGTTCAAAGCTGTGGAGAACACCGCAGCCTTACTTGGTTACTCATCCTATTATACATTCAGACCCCAGACTGTTGGCAGCAAAGCCAAAGGAGGTGGAGTTTCAGTATATATTAGAGAGACACACCTCCAGGCTGGTAAAACAGTATGATGCACAGGAGACACTCCAGGTGCAGTTGACAAGACTCCTGTTCAAACCATAGCTAGCTACAGGCCCCCCATATTTGACTCAAGATCTCCACTTCACCTATCTGGCCCTCTTTTGAATCTATCAAGATTCAACCCTTTACCCATTACCCAACCATAGATTAGAAAAACTACTCGTGCCAGAACACAAATGTCCAGAGATTCCTCAACTTTATCAATGCAAATGCCTTGGAACAGCAGTGCCCCCCAAAAGAGATGATAATATCTTGGACTTGGTATTAACCCATATGAGTAACCACTGCAGCTCCCCTACAGTATTATCTTCCCTGGTGAGAGCTGAACTTAAGGTGGTCACTTTTGAAGTCACCATCTCCCCTAATCCCCCTCCAGCTAGGGTCAAACAAAAAAAAACTAAAGCTGAGGGATGGTATAAACGGCTTCACAGCCTCCCCCTGTGTAGGAACTGGCATCAAAGTACTATACAAGCATTTATATAGATGCATGAAGTCTGGAAAATCTGACAGGACAAAATCATCCTCTGCAAGGAAGAGTAAACCTGTCTGGTGGACATTTGCAGTAAATAAATTGTATAACAAAAGGAAAAAATTGCTGTCCAGGACCAAGAAGGAGCAGCTGCCCAAATGGAAGCCATCTGTCTTTAGCCTGAACAAGCAAATAAGAGCACTAGTGAAATCCTCTAAAGCCAACTTCAAGTCCAAATTGGCCACATGTACTAGAGACGGTCATAAAGCCTTCTTCACATATGCTTTAAGCAGTCTCAAAGGAAATGCCCAGATCTGTTCAGAACTGGTGGTAAAGGACACCACATACACAAATGTAGATAGAGCAATCTACTGGCTGACAGATTCAGTACCTGTCCCCCACCCCTCATCTCTAGGGAACAGGTCATCACTGCCCTCTCAAAGGCAAAAAATACAGCCTCCTTGGCACCCAGTAACATCCCTGGCTGCATCCTGCATGAACTTGCAGCACCATTAGGCACTGTATTCAACCAAAGCCTGAGTACCGGCTTTGTCCCACCCAAGTGGAGGACAGCCACTGTCATCCCTTTACATAAAGGTGGCGCGTCCACTGATCTGGGAAATTATAGACCCATCAGCCTAACTAGCCTGATCTGCAAGGCCATGGAACGAATTATCATGGACCTCATTAACATGGACATTGGCATCCTCCAAAACACTCAACCACACACAGTTTGGCTTTGTCAAAGGGAGGTAATGTCTGTTAAATCAGTTTGACTTCTTTGAGGCAGTCGCCAAAGCCATGGACGAGGGGAAGACTGTGCACACCGCCTACCTTGACCTGGCCAAAGCCTTTGACACTATTCTCCACTCAGGCATAATAGATAACATATGGATTGATGCCTAGTTGAGAGAATTTATCAGATGGGTAGCAAACTGGCTCACTGATGGAACCCACCTAATCAAAATAGGGGAAGCCACCTCAAGCAGTAGACCTCTAATGAGCGGCGTACCCTAGGAGATCGGTCCTGGGGCCTCTGTTATTCAGGATATACTTCTCTGAGATGCAGGCCAAAACTAGTGGGCTATGGCTGACCAAGTTTGCAGATGACTTCAAACTGGGTGGAGTCATAAATTCCTCAAGTGATGTGGATGCCCTTCAAGAGGGTCTTACCCAAACAAATGATTGGTGCCAGAAATGTGGCTTCAAGCTGAATGCCAAAAAAGTGCATCCTCATCACCTTTGGGGGGGGGGGGGTGATGTCCCCACATATCACATTAATAACAATGTTCTAAGCACGCAATCAGTAGTGAAGAATTTGGACACCCAGGTTGATAGCAAACTGTCTTTTGACAACCGTGTTGCTTTCATTGTATGGAAAGCTTTCTATATGACCCACCTCCATAAGCAAGGGTATCTCATCCAGGGACAAAGGGGGTATAACATCGTTGTATTCTTCCCTTTATAAGGGTAATTATTGAGTACAGCACCCCCTTTGACATGTACTTTGCAAAGCACATGCAGCAGCTGGAGAGACCACAGAGGTTCCTCACCAGGAGAATCCAGGGCCTCAAACATCTACCCTACACAGGTAGACTAAAAGCCCTGTCCCTCTACTCTGTTTCATACAGACTCCTCCAAGGTGACCTCTATGTGGCATACAGAGCAATCTCAGACCTCACCTTGATGGGACTGCTGCATATCCTCAAGTCAAGCTCCACTCGAGTAACCTGTACACGGGAACTCAACCTGGTCTGTGATTTCAATAGAACTTGTTGGTGAGACAGATTTGTTCCCCAGAGACTCCCCCATCTATGGAATAGACTCCCTCTCCACGTCAAGCAGAGTACCTCATTATCCCTTTTTAAGTCAACCTGGATAACTGAAGGGAAACATAGTTACCCCCCTGGGATTCCATCTGTGTCCTTGCTGGGTAGGGGCTTTGGGTGCTGACTTGTCTAAACATTGGCTAAACGCTTGGCTAGGCTTACAAGGGCCTCAGGGCCAATAGCCTAGTAACTTCCTATGATTATGATTTGAGGAAGGCTTACTACAGCAGAAATTTAAAATGCCCAGTGGAAGCTTAACACCTATAGAGTTTGTTGAGCAGGATGGGTAGAATAAAAATACAAGCTGCACTGTGTACTTTAAAAGTTCTTTGATGGCCTGAAAGTACTTTGAGGATTTTGTCAGTATTTCGGGCGATTGTCTTATTTCATCACCAAGTGTAAGACTTCACAGAAGTAGACCACATGTCCATGGGCTCCTTAGCAGTTCCTGCTTCAGGATTAATGGATGAAACGGCCACACTGTTAATGTATTTTATGTCCTCCTTGTTATGCCTTTGACACCTTGTTAAGCTTTTATTTCTCATGCTCAGAGTATTTTTCGTGCTCATCAGATTATAGAGAGTAGTTTATAAGGATATTGCCAACCCCTTGTAGACTGAAACCAACATTCGTGAAATGGTAGTTATTGGAAAACCCAGAGCCACTTAACATAAAATGTTCTTAGCAATATGACAACTTCAATAAACACTGAAGACCGTCTTTTGCTTTTTATGGCTGAAAATATTCAATCCTTTGGGTATGTATTTTCATCCATGCAGTAGTTCTCTTCTGTTAAAGAACAATCTGTATTCTAACTAAAGATTTGAAGTATATTCAGCATTAGATCAGTGTTCCCATAGCCTAAAGTTTGAGTTGCATCCTGGCAAGGGTATGGTCATCCATCCAGCTTTCAAAGCTTCAGGGCACCTTCCACACAACCTAAGCTTTCTGGAACTTGAGGTCAGATACGATCCTTCATGGTTGAGCAAATAAGTACCCTTCTGGGTGAAAAAAATCTGATGTTTTTTTTTTCCTTTTGACTCAATGGCTGGGTTATTGGATCTGATATCAGCAATTTTTTTTTTCTTTTCAGGTTCTTTGATCCATGGCTCAGGCTGCTCCCCTACCCATTAATTTCCTCTCGTCCCAACAGTACCCTCAATCTCATTTGCCTCCTGTTCAGACAAGATCTGAGGGCTTGGTGCTCATTTTTCAAATAAGTGATTTTTTTCTGTACAGTTCATTAGCTTTTTCAGTATCCTTTGGATATTCTGTCCCTGCAATATAGTTATCTACTGTTTTGTTAGTAGCCATCTATTAAAAGTTGTTGCATCTATCCTTTTAGTTTAGTGTATTTTTTAGTTTTTAAAATGTGTGCCTTTCTGGGTGTTTTTTCTTATGTGGTGAGTGAGCCACTTGAAAGTAAATGGCAAGGCTTCTGGTTTTAAAGCATGTGGGCACAACCCCCACCCCCGGGATCCTCATGTATTGTGTCCTACTGTGCTGGTGTGGATCACCTGGATACTGGGTGACAGTCCTGTGTCTCATTTGGGGCCAGTGCTGTTATTGACCACAGAAAGAAATTGGTTCTCAAGGGTTTTCTGTCTGCCACAGTGGAAGAATTGATTCCTCCTGGATCAACCTTTGTTTTCCTGTCAGTTAGGAAGGTGGGGGATAAGGCTGAGTATTTGAAGGAGAACGAGATGAGTGGGAGAAAGACAAAGAATAGGAGAAAGAGAAACAGAAAAATAGGGCTTGGAAGAGATACCCAGACCTCTGTAGGGTCCTTCCAGTCTGACTTCTAAAACCTTGAGATTGTGGAATCCATTTGCTATTCATGAACCTTCACAGATTTGATCCCCTTTTACTGCAAGTAGATTTTCTCTGGAGCTGAGCAGTTCTGCTCCATTCTCCGGTTTTACAGGAAAGGTTGACATACTTGTCCTCTAAGCCACTCTCTGTAGCTTTGTCTTTTAGGTCCTTTTGGTTATTGAGTCTGTCAGAAGCTGACATTGATAGGATGATGAGTAAGTTTCTGAAGGCAGAGATACAGATTGGGGTCATTCCAGGGTGTAGGTCCGTCAACACCACTGTTTATCGCTTTCTCCTATCCAACCTTTTGTATCCAGTGTCTTCAGAAGTTGAGTGGTACTCACTAGTTGGCCTTGTTAGAACTTATAGCTTGGCTGGCTTCAATTCCAGTTTCCCTTACCTGTTAGACTCTGACTTCGGATCATGAAGGGACACTGAACCCACGAGGTCAGGGCTGAAGTCTGGGGTACAGGATCGACTCAGTTTTTTGGAGCCCCCTCTGCCTTTGGGTGCTTCAGACTTTGCTCAGTACAGCTATCTGCTGTGAAGCTGAGTCAGATTGGGCCCTTGGAGGTTCCTGTGCAGGCATCTTTTGAGTCTAGGAACACTCTTCCTTGGGTGAGGTTTCAGCTTTGTGGCCTTTGAAAGGATGGTCTTCAGGTCTAGCAAGAAGGTCTTGCATCCCCACTTGGCACTGTCCCAGTACGCTCTGGATTCTGCAGCTCCTCCATCCAGTTCTTGTGTGAGAGAGAGACCGCCAGCCTCTATAAGTTTGAGGAGTCTCACCTAGCGAGTTCTCTTCAATCTGAGCCATTTCCAGAGCCTTGTACCAGGGAAAGGCATAAGGAATAGACTTGAAAAAGGCATCTAGATTTCTCTCAGGAGTCTGTCCATTGAAGATACTGATTTTGAGGAAAGGGGGGGGGTCTCCAAGACTCCCCCTTAGATGTCTCGTGGAGAAATCCTTGAATTGATGAAGCAGAGAGGGGTTGGTCCACAAAAGCCACCTCCCAAGAGCAGTGGGTGTTCCTTGATACTTTTGGCCCTGGCCTGTCTACTTCATGGATGGCTTCTCAAGCTAATGTACTCATTGACCTGGTCTGTGTGTGAAAGGAACCTGATGTGGTACAGCTGATCCAGTGAAAGCCTGGCAAGATCTTGGGTATCCCCTAGGACAAGACTGTATTGCTGCAAGGATTCTGTTGTAGATGTCATGCGCCTTCTGAAGAGACCACTTCTGTCCATCCCCCTAACAGGGAGTCAAAGGCATTGGACAGGTTTGTAAATCAGACTTGCGCTTTAGCACAAGATGTTCGTGTTTCACTGCTGCAGTCATTACACTTGGGTTATCCTGCCATCAGGCGGTCCCGCAGTCGGCCAGAGTTCCAAAGTCTTGGTCCGGCGTCGGTTGCTGTCACTTCTTCCCTGATGTCAGTGTGCCAGGGGTATATAAGATGCAGCAGACGCCATTTTCTTCAGTCTTTCTTGCTGGGCAGTGCCCGAAGCAACAGCAGTTCGCAAGTGCCGGTCGGCTGACTCCTGAGATTTTCAGTTCGAATTTCAGAACCGAAGTCTTCAATAAAGCTAAGTACCCCGTTGGGGAAACTTTTTCTTGCCTCAGACCGATGTCAGTAAAAGTTAATAATTGTATTTCTTGTGGGAAACAAATACCTCATAAGGATTTTCATTCTTACAAGTTTCCAAGATGACTTGACCAGGGATCTTTCAAAGTCCCTCACTGTTGATCTGCCCAATGATTTTTTCAGAAGACTGGAATCACAGCTAGCTACCTTTCAGTTGATGTCTGTTTCCATGCTTCTGCATTCCACTGTAGCTGATGGCATGTTGAGAGCTGTAACCACTGGTACGTTGAATGTCAGATTTTTTGCAGAGAACTTTAAGATATCCTTTATCACTACTTCCTTTGATGGTTCCACTCTGTTTGGACCCAGGTTCAAGGAAATGCTCACCAGAAGTGAGCAGGAGGGTAAAATCGTGTTCAGTGCAGGCATCCATTTTTCTACCCCCAGAGCCAAAAGAGTAGACTGGAGTTATGGTTCTGTAAATCTCGGAGTTCTGCTCAGGATTCTTATAGCAGACCCCCTCGAGGCAGGAGGGGGGACAGTTTTAATGGGCAGTGGCAGACACAATCTATTTGTTTCAAGGTCCTTGTATCAGGAAGCCCTTCCTCTGCTCCTGGATGTTTTCCTGACTGCCGAACTCCGGAGGCAGTTGGGGGGGGGGGTGCTTGTTTCTGCACCCTCACACATGACTAGCTATCGCTCTAGATTATTTGGTGCAGAAGATTGCCAGAGGCAATGTTCACTTTGCATTGCACCCAACAAAAAAAAAATATCTGACACTCCACCCAGTCAGAAAAAAATGGCTGCAATGGAAATTTCCAAGCTAGTAGAGAAGCAAGTCATCCAAGCAAGTATCTGGAGACTGTTCAAGATTCATTTTTGCTTATGAAAGACTTGGGAACCTCAGGCCCATTCTGGACCTTAGCCACCTCAGTTTGTTAAAAGTTTTGGATGGTAAAGATTCAGTCCATTTTGTCTCTTTTGAGGAAGGACAACTGAAGTAGTCCAAGGTTTCGCCACTTAAGGTGAGGAGCCAGTAAATAGTTCAGAGCATTCCCATTTGGTCTCACCACAGCCTCCTGTGTGCTTACCAGGTGCCTGGCAATTGTACCAGTATATCTAAAGGCCCAAGGTTAGCTGGTGTTCCTCAGTTAGATAACTGGCTCCTCACTGCATCCACCAAGGATGTACTTATGTGGTCCAGGGATGTCTTGCTCCGAATCTCACTAGTTGGGAATTGCTGTCAACCTCAAGAAAAGGTAGTTGACACCAGCTGATGCTGACCTAGATGAAAGAAATTCATAAGCTTTATTGCCTGGACATGGCAGCTCAAATTGTCTTAACTTCTGAAATCGATAGCACTCTTTGCGCCATTAATCTTCTGAGGTCCTTTCCTTCCAAAATCCCCCAGCAAGACTTGTCCTTTGATTACTAAGGACAAGTCCTTCTTCGATCACACTAGTTCATCAGCCCAGATTTTACATGAGGGTGCTTCAGTGTACCCTTTGTCCAGTGATCCATGTTTAGTCAACCCATACATTTTCCAGGTCATCTTGCAACACTAGTGCTTGACTTCTCCAATGGTGACTTGGGGTCAACAATCCAAATTCTTATTTCTTACCTGAGAAGGCCACCATGACCATGGACACCTCCCTTCTGGGTGGGGTGGCATTTTGACTGGAAAATGGTCCATGGCATGTGGATGTCTTCAGAGGTCAGACTTCAAAGCAATGTTTTGGAAACGAGGGAAAGTCTTTCAGGGTTCCCATCCTAAGGATGTGATTTCCATCTGAATGGACAATATGGCTGTGGTCTGGTACATCAACAATAAAGGGTGTTCCATCGTGTTTCACTGCTGCAGTCATTTCACTTGGGTTATCCTGCCGTCAGGCGGTCCCGCAGTCGGCCAGAGTTCCAAAGTCTTGGTCTGGCGTCGGTTGCTGTCGCTTCTTCCCTGACGTCAGTGCGCCAGGGGTATATAAGATGCAGCCGACACCATTTTCTTCAGTCTTTCTTGCCACGCGGTGCCCGAAGCAAAAGCAGTTTGCAAGTGCCGGTCGGCCGACTCGTGAGATTTTCAATTCGAATTTTCAGAACCGAAGTCTTCAGTAAAGCTAAGTACCCCGTTGGGGAAACTTTTTCTTGCCTCAGACCGATGTCAGTAAAAGTTAATAATTGTATTTCTTGTGGGAAGCAAATACCTCATAAGGATTTTCATTCTTACAGTATTCCATGCCCAGGCCCAGACCACAACGTCACTAGTTGTCGGTTTTGTGCTAGATTTAACAAATGCACTATTAAACGTCTGTTTAATTTTGCTCGCTATTACTTTGGACAAAGGTTTAATTATACCATGCCGTCGGAACAACCAACGACCGGAATACACAAAAAACGCAAAGACAAAGATAAGGACCGGCATCCGAGGCCCAAAACTGACAACGAAGCCTCTTCTAGGCCAGTCACCGGTTCGCCGGTTCTCAGTGAGGCACTTTCGCACCCCCTGAAACCCGCTACCTCAGAGCCACAGGCCGCCTCCGACTCCCACGTGGAGATGTCTAGGCCTCTGGATACTCAAGGTGTTGGGCCTACAGAAACTAACCCTTCAGATGGGTCTGGAGCCGCTGAGCAGGCATCGGCTTCTGAGGGTGTTTTCAGACCTACTCAGATTACCATAAAAACTACAGCCAAGACTAAAACTCCATTAAAGACAAAGAAGCAAGTACAGCATTCACCTGGACAGGCATCCATGCCTAAAAAACAGATGCCGAAGACTTAATTACTCTGATTAGGGGTACCCATCCCCCTCCTGATAAAAGGCCTAGGTAGGACACAGACTATGATTCCTCTGACCAGGTTTCCATTTACTCGGATTCCTCTTCAGACCAGGGATACTCTTTACCCCCCTATGAGGACTCTGATGCTGAAGAATCAGTTCCTTCAGCCTCTCCTCCAGAGGATTATTCTTTTGCGGAAACTTTACATGCCACGAGGGAGCATTTCCATTGGGAGGGCCAGGAATACTCAGAATCCAAGAAAAGAAAAAAATCAGAGATTTTCTTTTTATTACCTCCGCACAGGCCCCTTGCTATTCCGCCAGTGTTAGATATTGTGGATGATGTGTTCTCTGAATCCAGTTTAAATCCTGATTCTTTGCCCCCTGCTCCAGTCAAGCCAGACAGGTACTAGAGTGCCTGACTCTCTCACAAATTTCTTTATAAAAAACCCTGTTGCTGACCCAGAAACTATTTCCCAGGGTCCCAAAGGGGTAAAGGCTTCCACGGCTAAGAATCCAGTTCCCTCTGACAGGGATTCTAGAGCATTAGACAGATGGGAGAAGAAAGTTTACACTTCTGCAACTTTAGCAGTGAGATCTTTAAATTGCCAGTTTCACATGCTTAAATACCAACAATATTTAATGTCTCTGTTAAAGCAGAAAATGATTACAAGTTCAGAACAACTGGACTATAAGGAAATGCAGGAGTTATTGCATGCAGCTGAACAAGTGGGCAAACACACTCTGCAATGTGGTTTTGATTCATTAGAGGCTTCTTGTAGAGCAGCAGTTGCAGGATCTGTGATTCGAAGGCATGCTTGGTTAAAAGAACAAGGTTTACCTGACCATGTTAAGGCTAAATTATTGGATGCTCCTTTACAGCAGGATATTTTATTTGGTGTTAAGGCAGAAGAGGTATTACAGAAAATGGAGGATAAGGCAAAATCTATGCAAACGGTGAAGGATTTCTTACAGGTACAACCACCTAGATTTAGCAGAAATTGGCCTTCAAAGAATTGGTCCTTTCCAGTGTCAGACAGACCACAAAGAGGCAGATACAGACACCCAAGAGGCAGATCTCAGCCCCAAGGCTCTTACAGACCACGACAGTGGAGTGCTTCAACCCCAAAAGGAGGTGAAGACAAGTCACAACCTTACAGGAAACAGACCCAATGACTTCCCCCTTCAAATGCCAAGCACTTACCTTTTGGCAGCTCCCTTAGGGGGAAAACTTGCACTTTTTTTCTCAAAATTGGCATATAATCACCCAGGACAAATGGGTTCTCAATATTGTGTCTCAAGGTTACAGGTTCCACTTTCACACTCTTCAAGGCTAAAAGGAATGCCAGACCTGCCACAAAATCAATGGGCAGAGGCACAAAAACAAATTACAGCCCTCATGGACATGAGAGCTATTCAAAAAGTGCCACAACAGGGACAAGGATTTTACTAGAGACTTTTTCTGGTCCCCAGAAAGGACAAAGCCTGGAGACCCGTACTAGACTTTTCTACTCTAAATACTTACCTGGATGTTTCGAAATTCAAAATGTTGACACTACAGCAGCTTCTTCCCATGCTGGGCAAGAAGGCTTGGCTTGTTACTTTGGACCTCAAAGAGGCATACCTGCATGTCCCTATCAGACAAAATTGAAGAAGATACCTCAGATTCATAGCTGGTTCAATGCGTTACCAATTCTCTGCACTGCCCTTTGGCTTATGTACTGCGCCCAGGGTCTTCACAAAGTGCCTGGCACCAGTAATTGCATTTTGCAGACAAAAAGGAATTCAAATATATCCATACTTGGACGACTGCCTTATTCAAGCAGAGAGCAAGGACATTCTTCTAAAGCATCTGGCATTTGTAAAAAGGTTGCTAATTTGCCTAGGGTACACAGTAAACGAAAAGAAGTCAAAACTAGTGCCCTCACAAGAGATAATATTCCTGGGTGCCAGCTTAAATACTACGGCCCATATGGCTTATCTCATGCCAGACAAGCAAGGACAACTGACTCTGTACTTTCTATTGATGGCAACAAAGACCCAACTCCCTGCAAGAAAAAGTCTGCAGACCTTGGGATTCATGGCATCCTGCATACTACTAATTCCATATGCCAGACTGCATATGAGGAAATTACAGTGGTACCTAAAAAGTGTGTGGACTCAACACTGTCACAGTTTGGAAACCACTAATCCCCTGCCTACAACAGGAGTTTCAGTGGTGTGCACAGGCATGTCACCTCAACAAGGGACAGCCTTTCACTCTACCCACAGCCAGGCAGACACTAACAGATGCTTCGGATTATGCCTGGGGAGCGCACATGGCAGGAAAATGTATTCGGGGCAAGTGGACTGCAGACCAAATGCATCTTCACATCAATCGAAAAGAGATGTTGGCTGTACAAAATGCCTTAACAGCTTTCAAGGACCTACTGCATCCTGGACAACTATTACTACAGACAGACAACACCACAGTTATGTGGTACATAAACCAGCAAGGGGGCACTCATTCTTATCCCCTATGCAGACAAGTCATGACCTTGTGGGACACGGCTCTAGCCTATCAAATTCATCTACAAGCACAATTCCTGCCAGGAAAGAAAAACACTCTGGCAGACTACTTAAACAGAAACATCATGGATCCTCATGAGTGGAAATTAAATCCACAAGTATTCAGCATGATAACACAGAAATGGGGGTGCCCAGACATAGATCTCTTTGCCTCCCCAAAGAATTGCCAACTACAAAAATTCTGCACAAGGACCTATCACACACAAGCATGGAAGGTGGATGCTCTCTCGTTCAGCTGGAAAAGCCTAAAAGTTTATGCCTTCCCACCACTGCCTCTCCTTTCAAAGGTACTCCTAAAAGTCGGACAAGAAAAAAAGCAGATGATCCTGATTGCGCCAGACTGGCCACGCCAGCACTGGTACCCAATCTTAAAGAACTTGGCTCAAGGTCCACCATGGATTTTACCTCAAACTCCGCACCTTCTGACTCAACAAAACAATCCGATCCTGCACAGTCAGCTCAAAACCTTAAACCTGGCTGCATGGTAGATTCAGTAGTCAAGCAGACATCTCTCTCTAAAGCTGTTATGGATGTCATTTTGGAGGCCATGGGGCCTAGCACCAGGAAGTCTTATTCAGAAAAGTGGAAGAGATTCTGTGCCTGGAACCAGGGTCAAAGCTTTGACCCTCTTGTCCCAAATATTCCTCAGATATTGCAATACTTAACTGAGATGCTGGACAAAGGAACATCTTTTTCATTCATTAAGATCCACGCCTCTGCCATCTCGGCTCATTACAGCACAGATCCTCCCATTTTCTCTCATCCATTGCTTAAACAGTACCTCAGAGGGGCTAAAAACATAAGATCGCCCCGGAGAGCACCTACACCAACTTGGGACCTCAATTTTGTCTTGGAAAAACTAACCTTACCTCCTTTTGAGCCAGCCAATTTCAGCAGAATTAAAATATGTATAATGGAAAACTGCTCTGCTTCTGGCAATAACCTCAGCACGAAGAGTCAGAGTTGCAGGCATTAATGGCAGTGGAGCCTTTCATCATTTTTCACCAAGACAGGGTTTCTTTACGAACAAACCCTTCATTTAATCCTAAGGTGGTATCCAGTGTGGCTCTTAACCAAATTATTCACTTGCCAACTTTTTATCCAAGTCCCCAGAATAAAGGGGAGAGACTTCTGCATTCCTTGGACATACACAGGCAATTATGTTTCTACTTGAACAAAACAAAAGCTTTCAGAAAAACTGAGCAATTGTTTGTAGCATATGCTGCAGGATCACAGGGTAAGGCTATTTCAAAGCAGACCATTTCAAAGTGGATAGGACACTGTATCCGGTTCTGCTACACACAGCATGGGAAACCCGTACCTAGTAATATTAGGCCACATTCCACCAGGGCAAAAGCCACTTCAACTGCCTACCTCAGAGGAGTACCTACCAAAGATATCTTGGAAGCTGCAACTTGGAGTTCAGTGCACACCTTTAGAAAGCATCATCACTTGCCTCTTCATTCTAGATCCAGAGCTGGCTTTGCCACTGCAATGCTGCCCCAAATCCTCTATAGAACCAGCCACCCTAACTCAGCTTTGGGATTCAACCCAAGTGTAATGACTGCAGCAGTGAAACATGATGAACATAGTACAGTTTTGTACCCACCATAAATGTAGATGTCCGAGTGTCTTAACTGCTGCAGTCCTGGTTACCCACCCGCCATCCCCTTTTTCATAGCTGGGACTAATCTATACCTTTCTACCCTATACTACCTATGTGGTGTATTTGCTGGTAACTGAAGGTTTTATTTTACCTTGTTGTATGTTTTATTAGCAATATGTATTTCCTACCTATTTGGGGGCACCTGACATCTGGGGCAAGAAAAACTGAAGAAAATGGCGTCTGTGGCGTTGGCTGCATCTTATATACCCCTGGCGCACTGACGTCAAGGAAGAAGTGACAGCAACTGACGCCGGACCAAGACTTTGGAACTCTGGCCGACTGCGGGACTGCCTGACGGCAGGATAACCCAAGTGTAATGACTGCAGCAGTGAAGACACACTAACATCTACATTTATGGTAGGTACAAAACTGTACCGTCATCCCCTTCATATTCACTGTATGGAAAATCCATGAAGGTTTGGCAATGGGCAGCGTCTTCCCAACACTTTCTGGTAGCAACGCATATCCTGGAGAGCTCCTGTGTTTTGGTGGACAAGCTGAGCAGATCCATTCTCCTGCTTCAAAAGTGGTCCCTTAACCAGGCAGTGACGGTCATGATTTTCATTAGCTGGGGCCAGCACTGCTGTGATCTTTTTGCATCCCCTTTGAACACAAAGTGCAGCAACTGTTTTACCCTGACCTACCTAGAGGATCAGTTACCAAGGGATTCTCTGATTCATACCGGTTCCCCAGGTCTCCCTATATGCCTTTTCTTCCTTTCTCCAGTAATGAAGTTCCTTTAGAAAGCAATCTGATACAAGGGAAAGGTGTTTCTTATTGCTTCCTTCTGGCCTTGTCTGATTTTGTTCCCCTTCCTTTGGCCTTGTCTTTAATATCCATCCTGGGTGCTGGGCCCTCTTCCAGATCTTTACTCATCCATCTTGTCAGCTTCACCAGGATGTACAGCCCCAAAAATTAACCTCTTGGTTCATCCAGTTCCAATAATGACCAGGGATGCTAAACTTTCTGCTTCAGTGCTCCGCATCTCATCCTGCTCGCAAAAGCTGGACACCAGAAAAGTCGTTAAATTGAAGAAGTTCGACATCTGGGCTTCAGCTAAGCAGTTACATCCTTTATTAGCGCACTCATGTATTCTGGATTTTTGGCAGGATTATTTTTAGGAAGGTGTTAGTTTTTCTATCGTTAAGAAGCAGCTGGCAGACATATCCAACTTTCATGAATGAGAAATTAGAAATCTCTTGTCTTGCCCAAAGCCTTTTTGCAGGGGACATTTTCTTCTCATGCCACATCTAAGGGATCCAGTTCCTCCCTCCTTGGGACATTACTTTACTTTATTACTTTAAGCCTAAACTAGACCGGCTTTTGAACCAGCAGCTTCAACATAACTAAATGTCTGCCCTAGAAGACTTTTTTTTTTTTTTTTTTTTCTTCTTTCCTGGTAGCCATTACATTAGCAAGGAGAGTTTGAGTTGCAGGCCTTGTCTTGCAAAAACTCCTTGTTTGATCTTTCACAGGGACAAAATTTTTCTCCGAACCATTCCCAGTTTTCTTCCAAAAGTGGCCTGTGAAACTGCTGTTTAATCAGTCCATTAACCTGCCTTTACCCCCCCCCCCAAAAGTATTTTTCAGTAAATGAGAATTCACTTTGCATTTGCTGGATGTTTACCATCAACTGAGATTCTGTTTGTATCTTACCAAGGATTTTAGGCAAACTGATTTTTTTTTTCCAGAAGTCCAAATTGGGAGATGGTGTTTTAAGTCACATTATCCAGGTGTCTTTCTGATTTCTTTATTTTTATGTATAAAGAGAGGTTTATTTGTCCCTTGCAAACCAAGAGCTCATTCAACCAGAGTGGTTGAGGCCCCTGCAAGCTTTCTTTGCCAGTGTGCCCTTAGATGAAATTTGTGCCGAGGCTACTAGGTCTACAGTTTACGACTTTCTCCCATTATGAGGTAGACCTGCCGTCTGTACATCCTTTGGCTCCAACATTCTTCGGGTTATCCTTCCATGAGACCATCCTGGAGTTATATTAGCTGGGGAATCTGTCCCATCTGAGTGACAGAAAAGACAACGTTGATATGAAAGTTGAGTACTTAACATAATGCTAGAACTGTGTTGTCTTCATCTGGCTCAACCCTTCCTCTGTCCCTTTTACTTAAATTACTGTCTTTGTGGCTCTCTAATGACTAATTTGGACCTGCCCAGAATCTTGCCTGATATACAATTTACACCTTTGCCATAGTTTTTTCAGTCTTTCCTGCTATTTTTCATTGTTTTTAGCAATATATGTAAGGTGTCGGTGGGCAAACGTGATCTGAGGTATTGTGGGGATGATGGGGAATTATGGGTGGGGGAGGAGTCTTGGCCCTGAATCCAAGAAACCTGGAAGAAAATGCTGAGGTCTCTTCCAGTAACCCATCCTGAGCCAGACAGAACGCTGGTCTAGCATTGTGATAAGTACCTAACTTTCATTTCTTCCATTTTACAGTTATTATTAATTTATTTATCGTAAAAAATGTGTATTTTATGCTAGGTTATGTTTGTTATGGACTTCTATGTAGGGATTTTTAGTTGGGGAATGCTTGTGTGAAACAAATGGTTAATTTTTTTTTTCTTTTTTTTTAAACTCTCAACATTTTCTATGTTAAATACTTGAGAGGCAGAATATTTTGTTTTTAAGATTGTCTGAAAAATTTACCTCAAAACTTGGATTTTTCTGTCAGGGGGTTTACTGACTCTCCTAGGATCTACTACCCACTTTTCAGGCTGCTTCCTTGGCGTGACGACGGTGCAGTTGCCTGGTTTCTCAGTTCTTCCTTCTCTCATCTAGATGGTGGAGGAGATGATGGCGATTTACTGTTCTCTGGAGTCTTTGTATGTCCGACTGTCTTGGAAAAAGAACAAAAGAAAGCAAGTCTATTACAATTTTAAAAAATCTAGTGGTGCATTTAGCACCTATGCATTTATTTTGGGTAATGACAAAAAAAATACAAAAAGAAATTATAGGAAAGATGTTAAATGAAAAGTATAAAAATGGAAGAAAAATGGGGGAAAAGAAAAAAGTACAAGATGGAAGAAAAAAAGAACATGAGAGTAAAATGAAATTCTGTAAGTTAAAAATGAGGTTGGTGGGGAAAAGAATGGTGCATTATTTAGAAAAAAACTCGTTTGTGTACCCCAGAATGAATGAAAACGAACATAAAGACAAGAGACAGAAAAAGATTTGAAAATTATGAAGCAGAGGATTTTTTTATATATAATTTTAGATAATTTACTGGTGAAAGAAAAAAAATGAAATGTAAGGTGATGTAGAAAAAAAGGTTGAAATGAAGAAACTTTTTTTTTTTTTTTTTTTTTTTTTTTTTTGGATTGCGAAAAATGAATAATTTGGGTTGAAAGTTTAAAAATGAATACAGATGGGAAGGATTTAAATGTATATGAAAATGTTGGGAGGTATGATAAAGTATTCCGTTTCTTTAAAGTACTGTTTGTGACAAGATGGGTGGTGTGGAAAAACATGAGAATTTGTTTATATAACAAGAAAGTGAGGATAAGTTGTCTAAAATAAGAAGATGGCTGTGGAATAAAAGATAAATAATAGAGGATAAATGGAAAAAGATTGAAAAGAGAAGAATTGTACTTTTGTTTTCGTATGAATGTAAAAAAATGTTTTTGTTTTAAGGAATGAAATACCCCTTACTTGCATCCACTTGTTACCACTAACTTAGATTCAGCTTTAGTTAAACATCTCATTTGAAGGAGCCTGTTATGATTCACTGCAGTACCAATATTGGAAATTAATCCAACTACCTGGTTTTGGAATAGAACCCACAGCCTTGTGATCTTACAGTACCAAAGGAGAGAGTGCAACCTGTTGAGCTACTGAGACAGGCAAATTATAATTATCCACTTTATGCATTTTAGGAGTACATAAATCTACTTCAAGAGCAGAGTGACACAGGGCTCAAGAAGTTAACTCTAGCTTCCACACTGAGAACACAAAAGTAGTTATTGAATAAACTAGCACCCTGGTGTCCTGATGAGTCAACAGTTAGAGAGAAATGTATCATTCTGAAAACTGTATTAAAATTCTTGACTGTCAAAAAGATAGTGGCCAGACCACTGTGTACTTCAGTAAACGAACAACTCCAAAAGTTGCTAGATACTTTCCACTACCACAGAAAGGCAGACTGAAGTATTCAGCAGCTTTCAAAGCTGTCAACCCTTCAGTAGCACAGCTATCCTCTGGTGACTGTGTGTGCAAAGTATGTCTTGATAAGTCAACCAATCAGATGCCTTGGGGGCAGGGGTGGTGGTTACGTAAAGTACCTTTGACACATTTGTGTCCTGCTTCTAATCCCAAATCATATCCTGTAATAATTTCCTTATCAAAGCTGTCTAGCTAAACCTGTTTTGTGTGCTAACCCCATTCGCTGTGACAAATATGGAAAATATTTTGGTAGATATGGGGCAAAGTCTCTCTATGCCACTTTAGCTTTCCAATTTCTGAAATGCAAGGATTACATGTTAAGTTTTTACTGGCTTTTGAGAATGTAAACTGTTCTTCCTCCTTTAGAGGTTAAAACTTCATTAAATTCCTAAAGTATGTATGTAAGTTTTTTTTTTTTGCTTCTATGATTCTGCTGCTGCTATTGGTTCATTTATAAAATTTGGTTACATTCTCAAAACTTGACATTAGGTGTTAAAGCTGAAATTTTTTAAATCTCTTTGTGATAAGTATGATGTTCTTGGTCTTTCTGCTTCTGATGTCCTAAAAACACTTGATGAAAGAAGGGAAACTGATTCAAGGGTTATCCAAATATTTCAAACCTCCTTTTCCAAGTCCAGTAAAATCTTTTTAATTCAGGACCCTTTAAGAAGCAAAATAGTCTCAGCAAATTTCAAACCATTTTGAAAAGCAGCGTCAAGGAAGCTCAAAGAAGAAAGGGGGACCTTCCATAACAGACAGTCCAAAAAGAATGACTGCTAACCCATTTAGCCCCCCCCCCACCATGGTAATCCCTTAAATGTACTCCTCAGTCGAGTTAGTTTTCCTGAGCGACATCAGATTATCTCAAACAATATGGGTTCTGAAAATATTACAACAGGGGGTACAGATAGCAGTGGGAATCCCTTCTCTCCTCTTCATGGGATTCCTCCTTATTCTGTAAACAAAGCATCCTTGATGTTCATCGTGTTACCCTGCTGCAGTCATCACACTTGGGTTATCCTGCCATCAGGCGGTCCCGCAGTCTGCCGGAATTCCAAAGTCTTGGTCCGGCGTCAGTTGCTTTCGCTTCTTCCCTGACGTCAGTGCGCCATGGGTATATATAATGCATCCGCCATTTTCTTCAGTCTTTCTTGCCGCGCGGTGCCCGAAGCAGAAGCAGTTCGCAAGTGCCGGTCGGCCGACTCCTGAGATTTTCGAACTCGAATTTCAGACCGAAGTCTTCTATAAAGCTAAGTACCCCGTTGGGGGAACTTTTCTTGCCTCAGACCGATGTCAGAAAAAGTTAACAATTGTATTTCTTGTGGGAAGCCTATACCTCATAAGGATTTTCATTCTTATTGCATACCTTGCCTAGGCCCAGACCACGATGTCACTAGTTGTCGCTTTTGTGCTAGGTTTAATAAGCGTACTATAAAAAGGCGCTTTGATTTCGCACAACACTTCGGTAGAAAATTTAACTACACTATGCCGTCGGAGCAACCGACTACCGGCGTGCACAAAAAACGCAAGGATAAGGACAGGCAGCCCAGGCCCAAGCCAGATTATGAGGCCTCGGCTGGTCCGGTCTCAGGTTCTCCGGCCTTCAGTGAGGCTCCGATGCAGCCCCTGACTACCACAGATCTAGAACCCGAGACCACTTCGGAACTTTTGGCGGAATGTACTAGGCCGACGCAGCCATTTTGTTCAGCCCCTACCGACTACACTGCTAAAAAAAGGATGTCGGTGCTGCAGAAACACCTTCGGTTTCTGAAGGTGTTTTCAGACCGACGCTCACCATTAAAACGTATCCTAAGACAAAGACTCCTATTAAACCTAAAAGGACTGTACTTCAGTCCCCTGTTCAAGGCCCCATGCCTAAGAAACAGATGCTCAAAATGGCTGAAGATTTGATCTCTTTAATCAGGGGTTCCCAGCCCCCTCCTGACAAAAGGCCTAGACAAGAGGAAGATTATGCATCCTCTGAACAAGTGTCCATTTCTTCAGGCTCCTCTGAGGACCAAGATTACTCCTTCTCCCCTTATGAAGATTCTGATGCTGAGGATTCCATTCCCTCAGCTTCTCCTGCTGAAGACTACTCCTTTGGGGAAACTTTACACACTACGAGGGAACATTTTCACTGGGAAGGTCAGGGCTACACTGACTCTAAGAAAAGGCTCAGAGAGTTTCTTTTACTCCCCCAGCACAGACCACTTGCCATCCCACCAGTTTTAGACATCGTGGATGATGTTTACTTAGAATCCAGTTTGAACCTAGACTCTCTACCTCCTGCTCCGGCCAAACCTGACAGATACTATAGAGTGCCTGATTCCCACAAATTTCTTTATAAAAGCCCTGTTGCTGATCCAGAGACTATCTCCCAGGGTCCCAGAGGGGCTAAGGCTTCTATGGCTAAAAATCCTGTACCCTCTGTAAGGGACTCCAGAGCATTAGACAGGTGGGGGAAAAAGGTTTACACCTCAGCCACTCTAGCTATGAGGGCACTAAATTGCCAATTTCACATGCTAAAGTATCAGCAATTTCTTATCTCTCAGTTAAAACAAAGAATGAGCACTCTCCCTCAACAGTCTGAATTGAAAGAAATGCAGGATCTGTTGCATGCAACTGAACAGGTGGGCAAACATACTTTACAATGTGGGTTTGATTCTTTGGAGGC
The DNA here is from genome assembly GCF_019279795.1 of Protopterus annectens. Classification (NCBI taxonomy): domain Eukaryota; kingdom Metazoa; phylum Chordata; order Ceratodontiformes; family Protopteridae; genus Protopterus; species Protopterus annectens. The sequence continues at coordinate 117,816,086 of NC_056745.1, forward strand.
TTCCTGCAGAGCAGCTGTCACTGGGTCTGTTATACGTAGGCATGCTTGGTTAAAGGAACAAACTCTGACTGATCATGTTAAAGCAAAGCTTCTAGATGCTCCCTTACAGCAGGATGTTCTTTTTGGAGTTAAAGCAGAGGAAGTCTTAAAGAAAATGGAGGATAAGGCAAAATCTATGCAAACAGTCAAAGATTTCCTGCAGGTACAGCCCCATTGCTTCAGCAGAAATTGGCCAACAAAAAATTGGTCCTTATCAGCTACTGACAGACCACAGAGGGGTAAATACAGACGTCCAAGAACAGAGGACAACCACAAGCCCAGTACAAACCTTGCCAATGGGGGCACTACAACACAGAAGGGAGGAGAAGACCGGTCCCAATCTACCAGAAGGCAAACTCAATGACTTGCACCTCATGTGGCCAAGCAACACTCTCTTGGCAGCACCCTTGGGAGGAAAACTCGCACTTTTTTCAGACAACTGGCACATTGTCACAAAGGACAAATGGGTCCTAGACATAATTTCACGAGGATACAGATTCCATTTTCACACCTTGCCAATGAAGAGGAATGCCAAGCCTGCCACAAAATCAATGGGCAGAGGCACAAAAACAAATTACAGCTCTCATGGACATGAGCCATTCAACTGGTACCTACTCGAGAGGAAGGTCAAGGAATTTACTCAAGACTCTTTCTAGTGCCCAGAAAGGACAATGCCTGGAGACCAATTCTGGACCTTTCAATTCTAAACACCTTCTTACAAGAACCCAAATTCAAGATGCTAACACTACAGCAGCTTCTTCCCATGTTGGGCAAGGAAGCATGGCTAATAACGTTGGACCTCAAGGAGGCGCATACCTGCATGTCCCTATCAGACAAAGTTGCAGAAGATACCTCCGTTTCATTGCAGGTTCAACCCATTACCAATTCTCTGCACTGCCCTTTGGCTCATCTACTGCGCCCAGAGTCTTCACAAAATGCCTGGCACCAGTAATTGCATACTGCAGACAAAGAGGAATTCAGATATACCCATACCTGGACGATTGCCTCATCCAAGCAGAAAACAAGGATATTCTCTTAAAACATCTGGCTTTTGTAAAACATCTCCTAAGTTGCCTGGGGTACACAGTAAACGAAAAGAAGTCAAAACTAGTACCCTCACAAAATGACATTCCTGGGTGCCAGCTTGAATACAATGGCCCAGAAGGCTTATCTGACGCCAGACAAACAACAACTGACTCAATATTTCAAAACAATGGCAACAAAGACCCAACTAACTGCAAGAAAAATTCTGCAGGCTTTGGGCTTCATGGCATCTTGCATAACTACTAATACCATTTGCAAAGCTGCATATGAGGAAATTACAGTGGTACCTAAAATGCGTATGGTCTCAACACAGCCACAGCTTGGACACACTGATATCTCTCATTCCCTGCCTACAACAGGAGTTTCTATGGTGGTCACAGGCATGTCACCTCAACAAGGGTCAGCCTTTCACCTTGCCCCCAGCCAGGCAAACTATGACAACGGATGCATCAGACTACGCCTGGGGGGCACACATGGCAGGACAATGCGTTCAAGGAGTATGGACTGCAGATCAAAGGAATCTGCACATCAATCAAAAAGAAATGCTAGCTGTACAGAATGCTCTGACAGCCTTCAAGAGTCTATTAGATCCAGGACAACTTACAATAAAGATGGACAACACCACAGTAATGTGGTACATAAACAAGGGGGTACACACTCCTACCCTCTATGCAGGCAAGCAATGACCTTGTGGAACACAGCGCTAGCTTACCAAGTTCAGTTACAAGCTCAATTCCTGCCAGGAAAGAAGAACACATTGGCAGACGACCTCCGCAGAAACATCATGGATCCCCACGAGTGGAAACTGGATCCACAAGTATTTGCAATGATAACTCCGAAATGGGGCCTTCCAGACATAGACCTGTTTGCCAGTCCTCAAAACTGTCAACTACCAAAATTTTGTACAAGGACATTTTACCACCAAGCTTGGAAAGTGGACGCACTCTCATTCAGTTGGAAAAACCTGACAGTATATGCCTTCCCTCCATTGCCTCTGCTCACAAAGGTGCTTCTGAAAGTCAGAAAGGAGAGACCACGACTGATACTCATAGCCCCAGACTGGCCACGCCAGCACTGGTACCCGCTATTGAGGAATATGGGCCAGGGCCCACCTTGGATTTTACCACAAGTTACCCATTTGCTCAGGCAGCAAAACAATCGGATTCTTCACAGCCAGCTCAAAACCTTAAATCTGGCTGCATGGCAAATCACATAAGCATCCAGCCAGCTCCTCTTTCCCAAGCAGTTATGGATATTATTCTGGAAGTTAGGAGGCCAAGCACCAGGAAGGCTTATTCGGACAAATGGAAAAGGTTTTGTGCCTGGAACCAAGCTAAAGGCCAAAACATAATTCAGCCTCACATGCCTCACATTCTACAGTATCTAACTGAGATGTTGCACAAAGGACTTTATTTTTCTTCCATTAAAATCCATGCTTCAGCTGTTTCAGCCCACTACAACACGGATCCACCCTTGTTTTCGCATCCACTGCTATGGCAGTTCCTCAGAGGGGCAAAAAACATTAGGCCTCCCAGGAGAGCACCTACACCAACATGGGACCTCAATTTTGTTCTGGAAAAACTTACACTACCTCCCTTTGAACCAGCTTTCTCTGCAGAACTACAGTTCCTATCATGGAAAACTGCCTTGCTGCTAGCAATAACTTCAGCTAGAAGAGTATCGGAGCTGCAGGCACTAATGGCAGTGGAACCTTTCCTCATTTTCCATCAAGACAGAGTTTCTCTACGAACTAATCATTCATGCCTAAGGTGGTTTCTAGTGTTGCTTTAAATCAAACCATCCACTTACCCACCTTCTTCCCTAATCCACAGAACAAAGGAGAGAGACTCCTGCATTCCTTGGACATTCACAGGCAACTTCGTTACTACTTGGATAAAACTAAGGCTTTCAGAAAATCTGACCAGCTCTTTGTATCCTATGCTACAGCTTCACAAGGGAAGGCTATAACAAAACAAACCATTTCCAAATGGATAGGACATTGCATTCGTTTCTGCTATACCCATCATGGAAAACCAGTTCCTGCTACCATTAGGCCCCACTCTACCAGGGCAACAGCTACATCTACAGCCTTCCTCAGGGGGGTTCCAACCAAGGAGATTTTGGAAGCTGCAACTTGGAGTTCAGTACACACCTTTACCAAACACCATCACTTACCACTTTATTCTAAGACTAGGGCGGGCTTCGCCACTGCAGTTCTGCAGGGCCTTCTAGCCTCCACTAACCCTCTGACTCCTCCACCCATCCTTAGCTTTGGGATTCTACCCAAGTGTGATGACTGCAGCAGGGTAACACGATGAACATAGTACAGTTTTGTACCTACCATAAATGCAGATGTTCGAGTGTACACCCTGCTGCAGTCCAGGTTACCCTCCCTCCCTCCATCCCCTCTGATCTAACTGGCTAAATGTCTACAATACCTTCCTGATGTATTTGCTTATAGCTGGAGGGATTTTGTTTTTTTGCAAACTTAACTCAATTTGGTACTAATTACTGTCCACCTTTTTGGGGGCACCTGACATCTGGGGCAAGAAAAACTGAAGAAAATGGCATCTGATGCATTACATATACCCCTGGCGCACTGACGTCAGGGAAGAAGCGACAGCAACCGAAGCCGGACCAAGACTTTGGAATTCCGGCCGACTGCGGGACCGCCTGATGGCAGGATAACCAAAGTGTGATGACTGCAGCAGGGTGTACACTCGAACATCTACATTTATGGTAGGTACAAAACTGTACTTTTCCTGTAGTTTTGGATCACATGTCTTTTGGAGGGGGTTCTCAAATCAGATAGGCAAAGGTTTTTATTCAAGGATTGTTCTGCGGCCAAACAGAGGAAACTTGAAGACCAGTTTTTAGATGTCTGCTTTCTCAGCCTTTATGCCAAGGTCCCAAATTTGAAAATGTTATCAGTCTAAACCTTACCAGTCCCTCTCACCCAATTTCATGGTAATGTTTAGACTGAAAAATATCGTCACATATCAGTCTACAAAGAATTTAAATGTTTAAGAATTTCTCAATATTGCTCGCATTATCAGTTGTCTCTTGCCCTTTGGTCTGTCAACTGCCTCAAAGGTATTTGCAAAGTGGCTGGCTCTAGTAATTGTTTACTGCACTCTTCAAGACATTCACATTTTTCCGTATTTGGAGGATTTCCTTTATATTTGCAGACTTTTTTAAATTGTCAAGTGAGATTATACGAATCATTTCCTCTACTGTCCAAAGAAGTCTTCCTGAGCATTTCCAACCAATCCCTGACATCTGACAGGGAATTTCTCATGATTATGGATTTTCATGTCCACTGATTATGAATGTTAAGCATTCCCACTGCTGCAGTAGCCTTTAGGCTGTAGGAGTAGTTTCCTGATTAAGAAACGACAATGGGTCAGTTTCAAAAAGCTAACCCCCCCCCCCCACACACACACACACACACTTAACATATATATATATATATATATATATATATATATATATGTATATATATAAAGAGATATAGATATATAGATACACACACACACACACACACACACACACACACACACACACACACACACATACATACACACATACACACACACTCACACCTTCAGTCTGATTGCTGATTTCCATCCTTGGGATTAGCCCATCAACAATCAGCATGAAGGTTTCTTCAGTGCTTTCTTCTTGAGACAGCAATAATCTCTGTGGCTTGACAAAAGCAGCGATCAGCTAAGAGCTTTGTTTCTGGAAGATAAGTCCCTGTTGGGAAGCCCCTCTACACAGAAACTATTGCCCTGTTAAAATAACGTATATTTTAACTACAAGTGGTATCTCCCCTTTAAGAAGCCCAATGTTTTCACAGTATCAGAGTTTCTTGTCAGGGACAGATGTTTTTAGCTAGAGGTGTTTTATTAATGAATTTGGGGCTAATTTGTGAAAAAAATTAAGTAATGCTTGTGTAAACCTTGAATTTTTGGAATAGAAAAGTTTACAGAGGAATGGGCAGGACTGCATGTGTCAGGTTTCCACATAGTGAGCATAAGAATTACACTATCTGCCATATTATTTTTTGTCAGTGTTTGTGGGTATTAGAAGAGGGCTGACATGGAAATTTTCTACTTGTATGTTGTTGAGGTAAAGGGACTGGAGAAGGTGTTGAATGCAAGTGTGCTGCTTGTGTACACTCTGGGACAACTTACCTTCTGACCAACTTGTTTCAGCTTTGCTTATTGCTTTTAGTGCCTCTTCTCTGGCTACAGCAAAGATACTAACAGCAGTTTAGCTTGTTCTTTTCCCACAGTACCTTGAAAGACTTACCAAAGAGCCCTTGCTATTGCCCCTGGCTCAGTCTACACCTTGGCTGACAGTGAGTGAACCTGCAGTGGCCATTGGTTATTCCCTCAAACTGGTCCTCAACGTTCACCCATGGCAAAATATTGTTTCAGGTTATTGGGTAGGAGGGTTTACATATGACACTGGATACAAACACCTCCTTTCAGGGGAATACCTCGCCACCATTTGAACCAAACAGAATAGTTTCCTCAGGTTCTTCAGTCTTTGCGCACCTGTGGAATCTTGCAATCAGCCCCTGTAAGTCAAAGGGGCAAAGACTTCTATTCCAGAAAGTTTTTTATACCAAAGAAAGAGGCCTCTTTGGGACCAGTTGTAGATCTCTCATTTTCAAATCTCCATGTGAAAGTTCCAAACTAAAACATGTTAACCTTCCGGAATCTGTTACCCCTCATTCCACTCATGAGTTCCTTGGTATCTGTATTTCTAAAAGATGCTTTTTACTATATTCCCATAGCAGCAGTAGCTATAGACTTCTGGAAAATTTTAAAGTTCTCTATATTACCCTTAGATTTATGACTAGCTCCAGAGGTATTTACAAAATTCTTAGCCCTAGTCATAGCTTATTGCAAACCAAATAGAATTCATGTTTCCTTATTTAAACTTGCTTATCTTTGCAGAGCGTTTATCTGGATGGTCCAAATTCATTAACTTGGGCGGTCTCTCTCTGTCTCTCTCTCGGTCTCTCTCTCTCTCGGCTTCCAGATAAATACTGTAAAATCCTCATTGACTCCATCTCACAGGAATGTGTTTCTCTGTTGCCTTCTAGCTAACTCTCTTCAAAAGACATTTTTGACATGAGAAGGTGGATTTTCATCTGGAAATTTTCGTGAGTTTCTCAAGTCAGTCTCTGACATCTGTAAGACAATTTGTCAGGATCCTAAGGTTCCTGGCCTCTTGAGTCTCATGATTTCCTCTAGCCTACTTGCACATAAGAAAGATGCAGTGGCTTCCAAGTATAAGGACCCAGCATTTGCATTTTCTTGAGTGTCAAATTCCAATTTTGTGCTTTATAAAAAGGGAACTGCATTAGTGGAGATGATGAATTAAACTGAATCCAGATCTTCCCTTGTCCTTAAGCGCAAACCACTTTCTTACCACAGGCATCATATTTTTGCTTGGGGAAGCAGTTTCTATGGGAATAAAAGTGCAGAGCCTGTGGAGTCCTTCAGGCAGACCAAAGCACATCAACTTCAAGTTATGGATCACAGCCGACATCTCCTCCTTTAAGTCTCTCCATCACCTATGGGTCCCCAGGACTACTTTAATTACAGGCAATACCACAGTCACATGGTACATAAACAGGAAGATGTTCACCGTGTTACCCTGCTGCAGTCCTCACACTTGGGTTATCCTGCCGTCAGGCGGTCCCGCAGTCGGCCAGAGTTCCAAAGTCTTGGTCCGCCGTCGGTTGCTGTCGCTTCTTCCCTGACGTCCGTGCGCCAGGGGTATATAAGAGGCATCCAACGCCATTTTCTTCAGTCTTTCTTGCCACGTGGTGCCCGAAGCAGAAGCAGTTCGCAAGTGCCGGTCGGCCGACACCTGATATTTTTGAATCGAATTTCAGTCCGAAGTCTTCAATAAAGCTAAGTACCCCGTTGGGGAACCTTTTCTTGCCTCAGTCCGATGTCAGAAAAAGTTAACAATTGCATTTCTTATGGGAAGCAAATGCCTCATAAGGACTTCCATTCTTATTGTATTCCTTGCCTAGGCCCAGACCACGACGTCACAGGTTGTCGGTTTTCGGCTAGGTTTAATAAACGAACTATCAAACGCCGTTTTGACTTCGCACAACATTACTTTGGTAGGAAATTTAATTATATCATGCCGTCGGAGCAGCCGCCGACCGGCATGCATAAAAAACGCAAGGATAAGGACAGGCAGCCTAGGACCAAGCCAGACTCCGAGGCCTCTGCTGGGCCTGTCGCCAGTTCTCCGTTTTTCAGTGAGGCGCCTACGCAGCCCCTGACGACTGCAGAATTGGAACACCAGACAGCTGCGAATTCTCAAGCGGAGTGTACTAGGCCGTTGCAGCCATCTTCATTAGGCCCTTCCGACACCGGAGCAGGAGATGATCCCGGTGCAGTAGAAACACCTTTGGTTGCAGAAGGTGTCTTCAGACCAACTACACTCACCATTAAATCTTATGCTAAGCTTAAAACTCCATTAAAACCAAAAAAGACTGTACATCAGTCTACAGTTCAAGGCCCCATGCCTACGAAACAGATGCTTAAGATGGCTGAAGATTTGATTACCCTAATCAGGGGTTCCCATCCCCCTCCAGATAAAAGACCAAGACAAGAGGAGGATTATGCTTCCTCTGACCAGGTTTCAATTTCCTCAGATTCTTCTGAGGAACAGGATTTTGCTTTTCCCCCTTATGAAGACTCTGATGCTGAAGACTCTGATGCTGAAGACTCTATTCCCTCAGCATCTCCCCTGAAGATTACTCCTTTGGGGAAACTTTACATACCATGAGGGAACATTTCCACTGGGAAGGACAGGACTACTCTGATTCAAAGAAAAGGCTCAGAGTTCCTTTTACTACCCCAGCACAGACCACTTGCTGTCCCTCCAGTTTTAGACATTGTGGATGATGTTTACTTAGAGTCTAGTCTAAATCCAGAGAATCTACCTCCTGCTCCAGCCAAACCAGACAGATACTACAGAGTACCTGACTTGCACAAATTCCTTTATAAAAGCCCTGTGACTGATCCAGAAACAATTTCCCAGGGTCCCAAAGGGGCTAAAGCTTCTATGGCTAAAAATCCTGTACCCTCTGAAAGGGATTCCAGAGCCCTAGACAGATGGGGAAAGAAGATGTACACCTCAGCTACTCTGGCTATGAGCATTAAATTGTCATTTTCACATGCTGGAATATCAGCACTTCCTAATGTCTCAATTAAAACAAAAAATGAGCACACATTCTGAACAGTCTGAATTCAAGGAAATGCAGGATCTGTTGCATGCAGCTGAAAAGGTGGGCAAACATACTTTACAATGTGGATTTGATTCATTGGAAGCTTCATGTAGAGCAGCTGTTACTGGGTCTGTCATACGTAGACATGCTTGGTTAAAAGAACAAACCCTACCTGATCATGTTAAAGCAAAATTATTGGATGCACCTTTACAGCAGGATGTCTTATTTGGTGTCAAAGCAGAAGAGGTTTTAAAGAAAATGGAGGATAAGGCAAAGTCTATGCAGACGGTCAAGGATTGTTTTACAGGTACAACCCCCTCGTTTCAGCAGAAATTGGCCAACAAAAAAACTGGTCCTTTCCAGATTCTTACAGATCACGGAGGGGCAAATACAGATGCCCAAGGGGCAGAGGTCAGCCCCAAGGCCCTTACAAACCTCACCAATGGGGTACTGCTACCCAGAAGGGAGGAGAAGACAGGCCCCTAGCTAGCAGAAGACAAACACAATGACTCAACCCTCAAATTACTAAGCAAATCTCTCTTGGCAGCTCCCTTGGGAGGAAAATTAGCACTTTTTGCTGACAACTGGCACATCATCACAAAAGACAAATGGGTCCTAAACATTGTCTCACAAGGATACAGATTCCACTTTCATACCTTGCCAAGGATAAAAGGAATGCCAAACCTGCCACCGAATCAATGGGCAGAAGCACAAAAACAAATTACAGCTCTCATGGACATGAGAGCCATTCAACAGGTACCTACACAGGAGCAAAGAAGGATTTTACTCAAGACTCTTTCTACTCACCAGAAAGGACAACGCATGGAGACCCATTCTGGATCTTTCAATTCTGAACACCTATCTGCAAGTACCAAAATTCAAGATGCTAACACTACAGCAGCTTCTTCCCATGCTGGGCAAGAAGGCTTGGCTAGTAACGTTGGATCTCAAGGAGGCATACCTGCATGTCCCTATCAGACAAAATTGCAGAAGGTACCTCCGCTTCATTGCAGGTTCAACCCATTATCAATTCTCTGCACTGCTCTTTGGCTTATCTACTGCGCCCAGGGTCTTCACAAAATGCCTGGCACCAGTAATTGCATACTGCAGATAGAGGAATTCAAATATACCCATACCTGGACGACTGCCTTATTCAAGCAGAAAGCAAGGACATTCTTTTAAAGCATCTGGCATTTGTCAAACACCTTCTAAGTTGCCTAGGGTACACAGTAAACGAAAAGAAATCAAAACGAGTGCCCTCACAAAACATAATATTCCTGGGTGCCAGCTTGAATACAACTGCCTAGATGGCTTATCTCACACCAGACAAGCAACAACAGCTGACTCAATACTTCAAAATAATGGCAACAAAGACCCAACTCCCTGCAAGAAAAATTTTGCAGGCCTTGGGATTCATGGCATCTTGCATACTACTAATACCATTTGCAAAACTGCATATGAGGAAATTACAATGGTACCTGAAAAGCGTATGGACTCAGCACAGCCACAGCTTAGAAACAATGATACCACTCATTCCCTGCCTTCAACAGGAGTTTCTATGGTGGGCACAGGCATGTCACCGCAACAAGGGCCAGCCTTTCACCTTACCCACAGCCAGGCAAACTTTAACAACAGATGCATTGGACTATGCCTGGGGAGCACACATGGCAGGACAGTGCATTCAGGGCAAATGGATTACAGATCAAAGGCATCTGCATATCAATCAAAAAGAAATGCTAGCAGTACAGAATGCCCTGACAGCCTTCGAGGACCTCTTACACCCAGGACAACTAATAGACTGACCACAGTAATGTGGTACATAAACAAGCAAGGGGGCACACATTCCTACCCCCTATGCAGGCAAGCAATGACCTTGTGGAACACAGCACTGTCTTACCAAGTTCAACTACAAGCACAATTCTTGCCAGGAAAGAAAAACACATTGGCAGACTACCTAAGCAGAAACATCATGGATCCCCATGAGTGGAAACTAGATCCACAAGTATTTGCAATAACTCAAAAATGGGGACGCCCAGACATAGATCTGTTTGCCAACCCCCAAAACTACCAACTTCAAAAATTTTGCACAAGGACATTCCACCCACAAGCTTGGAAAGTGGACGCCCTCTCATTCAGTTGGAAAACATTAACAGTGTATGCCTTTCCTCCGCTGCCTCTTCTAGCAAAGGTACTGCTGAAAGTCAGATTAGAGAGGCCACAAATGATACTCATTGCACCAGTCTGGCCACGCCAGCACTGGTATCCAATTCTAAGGAATATGGCCCACGACCCATCATGGATTTTACCACAAATTCCTCACCTGCTCACCCAGCGAGACAATCAGATTCTACACAGCCAGCTCAAGACTTTAAACCTGGCTGCATGGCAAATTACCTCAACAATTAGCCAACACCTCTATCCAAAGCTGTTATGGATATCATTCTGGAGGCCAGGAGGCCTAGCACCAGGAAAACCTATTCAGACAAATGGAAAAGATTTTGTGCCTGGAACCAGGCTAAAGGCCAAAATCCCCTTGATCCAAACATTCCTCAGATTCTACAATATTTAACTGAGATGTTGCACAAAGGACTTTCCTTTTCATCTATTAAGATCCACGCCTCAGCAATTTCAGCCCATTACAACACGGATCCTCCTTTATTTTCACATCCACTCCTAAGACAGTACCTCAGAGGGGCTAAGAACATAAGACCGCCCAGGAGAGCACCAACACCTACTTGGGATCTCAACTTTGTTCTGGAAAAGCTTACACTGCCGCCCTTTGAACCAGCTTTTTCAGCTGATTTAAAATTTCTTTCATGGAAAACTGCCCTGCTGCTAGCAATAACTTCAGCTAGAAGAGTCTGTGCTACAGGCACTAATGGCAGTGGAGCCTTTCCTCATTTTTCATAAAGACAGATTCTCTCTACGAACTAACCCTTCCTTTATGCCAAAGGTGGTATCCATTGTGGCCCTAAACCAAACCATTCATTTGCCCAACTTTTTTCCAAATCCCCAGAACAAAGGAGAAAGACTCCTGCACTCTTTGGACATTCACAGGCAATTACGTTACTACTTGGATAAAACTAAGGCTTTCTGAAAATCTGACAAGCTCTTCGTAGCCTATGCTGCAGGATCACAAGGGAAAGCTATCTCAAAACAGACCATTTCAAAATGGGTAGGACATTGCATACGTTTCTGCTACACGTATAATGGGAAACTGGTACCTGCTAACATTAGGTCCCACTCCACCAGGGCTACAGCTACATCAGCTGCCTTTCTCAGGGGGGTGCCAACCAAGGATATTCTGGAAGCTGCAACTTGGAGTTCAGTGCACACCTTCACCAAACAGTATCATTTACCTCTATATTCTAAGACTAGAGCTGGTTTTGTCACTGCAGTTTTGCAGGGCCTACTACCTTCTTCTAATCCTGTTCAACTCCACCACCCATCCTTAGCTTTAGGATTCAACCCAAGTGTGATGACTGCAGCAGGGTAACACGATGAACATAGTACAGTTTTGTATCGACCATAAATGTAGATGTTTGAGTGTTCACCCTGCTGCAGTCCAGGTTACCCTCCCTCCATCCCCTCTGAACTAACTAGTCTTATCTATACCTTTCTATCCTATACAACCTCTGTGGTGTATTTGCTTGTGACTGAAGGTATTGTTTTATTTTTATATAGCAATATGTATTGCCTATCTGTTGGGGGCACCTGACATCTGGGGCAAGAAAAACTGAAGAAAACTGCGTCGGATGCCTGTTGTATACCCCTGGCGCACTGACGTCAGGGAAGAAGCGACAGCAACCGATGTCGGCCCTAGACTTTGGAACTCTGGCCGACTGACGGCAGGATAACCCAAGTGTGATGACTGCAGCAGGGTGAACACTCTAACATCTACATTTATGGTAGGTACAAAACTGTACTTTATAAGGTCATACCCCTGTGGAAGCTAGCATTGATATCTTGAGAATTGGCTCTGCAACATTTCTTAACCCTTCAGGCATCTTGCATTCAGGGAGAGCAAAACGTAGTGGCAGGCAAGTTGAGCAGGACCAGGACAACAGACCCTTATGATTGGAAATTGAGTGGTCTCCCAGAAACTGAAACTTGTAAGTACACCTGAAGTAGATCTTTTCACTTCATTTCAAAATGGACAACTAAACAAATTTTGTTCCAGGGCTACCCGAAAGCAACCTGGAAAACTGATGCATGTTCATTCTCTTGGAAGAAAATATTCCTTTATGGTGGTCTTCCCTTTCCACTGATACCTAGGGTAATTCTGAAGATTAAAAAAAATACTCCAGATTCATTGTGGTTACCCCCTTTTAGCCCAGGCAACATTATCGAATTGTCCAAGGGCAACTACACAAGATTCCTCGCAGACCTGGATCTGGATCTGCTTAATATAAGACCAGGAGTTTGATAACACCCCAGTATCAATTTCAGCTGACTGCCTGGATGATTCAGTTGTAGTACCTTTTTGGTACTTATTTCATGAGAATGTGCAGCAGATACTAAAGGTGACAAGAAAGTATGCTACTAGATAATCCTATATAGGTAAGTGGAAGCAGTTTTGTAGTTGATGCCCAACCAGTAATCGTGGCCCCATCAGGGATTTTGTACACTGTGTTGCTTAAATATTTGTGCGAGTTGCATTCCACTGGCCTTTCACATTCATCTTGTGACCATTTCAGCATGTCTGATTGGAACCTTCCTCTTTCTTCTGTGTGTCTTGTGAAACAGTTTCTGAAAGTTTTACACCTGAGATGACCTTGTAAACATTGCTTCTCCATAGGATCTTTTCTTTGTTTTGGAGAAACTGTCAACCTTTTGAACCTCCCTGTCATGCTGATTTAAGGTTATTGACTTGGAAAACTGTACCCATTCTTGCTCCGACATCTGCAAGAAGAATATCTTGAGTTGCAAGCTCTCATGGTGTTGAGCCTTATCTGATTTTCAACAAGGACAGGGTTCCTTTGGTTATGAATAAAGGGTATGCTGTTAGAGTGGTTTTGAGTTTACTTTGAATAAAGCCATCAATCTTCCAGTTTCCTACACTAAACTTAAAAGGGGGAGAGAGTATTCTGCATATTCTATAAATACGTACAAATATTTCAAGCACAGGCAATGATGCCCTTCTGGCCTACCAGTATACTAAACCAGTTCTATAACAAGTGTCCAGGCTGTTTTTTAAAAATGTGTAAACTGGTGCTTGCTTTAATGTAATTCGGTAGTCTATTCCATGCATCAGCTCTTCTCTAAGTACCAATTAGTACAGTTTTCTACATAGGCTGTCTAATGATTCTGTACTACTTTTTGGTAGGGTAGTTGTCTCTACATGTCCAATATAACTGAATAAGTTCTCCTGTTAAATGTCTGAGACACTGTACAAGTTTAGTTATCTTTCACAATAACTTAAATTTTGATATCTGTGGATGCCTTTGGTATATTTCTACTGCACTCTTTCTGGTTTACTCATGCTTATTTTGTTATAAAGGTTCCATATTATTCCATACTTGTGTAGGTCTAATATAACTAACAATTACTTAATTTCTGATTTCCTAGACTTTATAAATATAACCTGTGGTTCTGTAGCATTAGCTAATTGGTTTATATGATTTGAAAAACTCTAAGCTGGATCTACCCATGTACCTAGGTCCTTAAATGAATCTAAAGTTTTGCTTACTGTGTGCTGTGTTAAGTATTTGCCGTTCAGTTCATATCTCCCAAATTTCGTTAAGTTTAGTTCTATTTTTGTCAGCATGTTGTTCTCCTGTGCCCAAATAGTCAAGCTCTTTTGTAGGTGTGCAGTATCTGTAACACATGTAATTAATTTTCCCATTTCCAAATCCTCTGCATACAGAGTGTAGAACACCTCAGATGAAAAAGATGCATCTGAAAGGTACAATCAAAAAATGTATGGGCCTAGGATAGAGCCCTGTGGGACACTGACTATATAACTTCGAATTTCACCTGTCCAGTTGCTGTAGGATACTTGCTGTGTCCTATTTGTAAGCCATGCAGCTATCCATCCTATCAAGTGTACATCAATAATTAGTTCTGATTTATTGATCAGGGATTTGTGTTCACTGAAATTAAATCTGCATAAATTACGTCACAGCACATTTTTTTTTTATTCATAACTGTTATTGTATTGTTATAGAACATAGTTACAGGCATTAATGGGTCTTTTTTTTTCTCCAACATATGCTTGCTTGATGTATGGTTTCAAGTCACAACCTATCTTACTAATTGTGTCTTCCCCATATGCTTTGTTTGGATCCAGTTTGTGTAGATCTGATGCCATCCGTGTCATTATTGATCACAGATGGGTCTTGGATCCTACCTCGGATCCGAGCCAGCAGAGTAAGCAGCAGCTCATGAGCTCAAGCTCCTTCCCTCCCAGGAACCTATGCTACCCATAATCCCCAGATCTCGTTTGCTGCGATCTGTGAGTGGACGTGTCTTGTGCAGCTTAAGCTTTTTAGACAGGTCAGTAGCCTTTTCTGTGGGTAATTTCTGGGTTTTTCTTCTGTCCCATTTCTGTCTGTTAGGTGGCTTTGGTTAGTTTAGTAGTAGACTCCTCCCGTCCATTAGCTGTTTTCTTTACCATGTCATACAAACCCTTTGGTTTTAGGCGCTGCTCCTCGTGGTCGGAAGTTAGCTCCTGCCGATATGCATGAGGAGTGCATCTACTGTCTAGGAGGGCACCATTTAGAAGTTAAGTATGAGATCTGTGCAGGATTCAACCCCAGGGCGCTCTCATAGACCGTAGAAATAAACTTCTTCTCAAAGGACTGGCCAAAGGGGGGTTCCCTAGTCTTGGGCTCCCCCTCTAAAGCCCCTCTGGATCTTGAGAGGAAGCCCTCTTCCTCTCAGAACTCCCCTGCAAAAAGCCGAGGCTCTTGGATCCCAGCACCCCGGGTCAGAGTTCAGCCTCTGGGACTTCGGCTCCAGGGTCTTCAGCTATAAGAACCTCTGCTCCCCTGGCTAGATCAGATTCCTCGGAGACTTGCAGGTTGTCTGATCCTGTCTGCAGGTTCCTTAGTGTGCTCGGATTCAGCCAGGCTGTCAGATCTGACTGCTTCCTCGGACTCCATAGTTATCCTTGATCTCCCAGCTCCTTTAAGATTGCCGGATCCGAGGCAGTCCAGCAGGTGCTCTTCAAGGGACTGCAGACATTCAGGCCATTCTTTTGTTTCCCCCCAGTCTACCAGGAGTTTGCTCCTGTCCGACATGGACCAGATGATGAAGAACTTCCTCAAGGCCCACATGGAACTTTGCTTGTTACCGTTCCCTAGCCACTTGCCGAGGGGCACTTCACCCATGTCAAAACTCCTCTTTCCATTCGACTCATGCAAGTTTGGCTCCCCAGGGTCCGAGCTTGCCTAAGGAGAGGCAGTCTGTGTTAAGCAGAGCTCACCCTCCCACACTGCCTGGGTCCCTCGGAGTTGGCTATGCCTTGGCCTCGAGGTCTGCGGGGCCACTGGGCGGGAGGATCTGGTCCTGAGTTTTGGACCTTTCCCTTCCCCTGGGGGCATCTGCTTTGGATGGCTCAGGACTGATATCGTCTGGGAACATCGGTGTTGTTGGGGTCCTCTCTCCCGCCCCGGTCTGCCTTTACTGGTGGAGATGAGGGTGGGGTTTCCTCCAATAAGTCAGCCTTCTGGGCGATGGGACCATCTCTGGTTGGTCGGCAGCTTCTACCTTTGCTCTGGACCCACCCCTGCCTGGTTCTGTTTTGGGTGGTGAGTTCTAATAATCTTTTTGGGGTCAGCCCCCCCCTCCCGTGAACTCCAGAAGGGCATTACCCCCACAGGGGTACCCTCCTCTTCAGAGTCCTCCCCAGGGCCCACAGTGGAGGAGCCTCCCCGGAAGAGGACGTGCAAGGAGGAGGCACTTGGACTCCCCTCGAGAGTCCCACACTGAGGAGACAGATTTGGAGTGAGGGGACATGTCTCCCAGACTACTGCCTGAGGAGATGTCCTTTGGGGACACCCGCGAGGTCCTTAAAGAGCGGGGTGGTTGGTCTACCCCTACTCCATCCACAGAGGAATCCATGTTTCTGAAGGTGTTCGGGGCAGGCCCATCTACCTCCTGGGTATCTACCCCCCTGTGGATGAGGTAGTCTGATTATTTCCAGCAGGGAGTGGAAGGAGACAGACACAATAGAACTGGTCCCCAAGAGAGTAGGTAAGTTCATAAGCCCATCGAAAGACTAAGCATTTTTGGAGTAAGGGTGTCCCTGTGGATGCCATTGTGGTTGCCGCAGCCACCAAGAAAGAGCTCTTGGAAAAGAGAGTTGTAGGTGATTGTCCGTTTTGGGAAGTGTGTGTATGCCTCAGCTACTTTCGGACGGAGGACTACTAATTATATAGCACATTTCACACTGCTGCAAAAGGATTTGGTGTCCGAGCTTTCCTCTTCCCTTCCAGAGTTGTTGCCCTCCGGAGAGCCTTAAACTGGTATGACCGAAGCAATCCATCCTTACTTCCCTTGCTAATGCCTTGATGAGGTTTATCCCTAATGCGGTTGAGGCCACCTCTTGAGCAGCAGACACAGGGATTGCTATCAGGCACCATGCCTGGCTTCGCCTTTGCAGGTTTGCGAACAGCTTTGCGGTGTCCTTCATCCCCCTGTTCGGTTCTTCTTTGTTTGGTCCTTTTGTCAAGGAAACCCTGACCTGCAGCGAGCAGGAGGTAAGGACCTTGTCCGCAGTCAAGATCAAGTTTTCTACTCCTCAATGTTCCTTCTCCAAGACTTAGAGGGGTAATAAGCAGCTGTGATTCTGCAGGGCTCAGTCTTCCTTCCAAAATGCTCCTCAGGAATCCTCTTCTGGCCAGGGAAGGGGATTTGATGGTAGATGCTGCCCCAGAGACAGAAGAGGTCCACAAAATCAGGGCTTCTGAGAACCCTTCTCTTAGAAGCTCTCACAGTGCTCCTGAAGCATGGACTGTCCTGCCCTGGAGCCAGTCGGGAGCCGTATCTCCTTGCAACCCCTGGCTTGGGCAGCTGTTACCTCAGACCAGTGGGTGCTAAGCATTGTGTCCAGGGGATACTCAGTCTCCTTCGATCAGCTCCCCCCAGTTCAAAAATCATTCCTGGATGTTCCCCCCACACCAAAGCTCTCAGAGGTTCAAGACCTTCTTCAAAAAAGAGCTATCCAGGAGGTTCCAATAGGACAACAAAGGTACGGAACTTAGTCTTGCTTCTTTTTTGTGCCCAAAAAAACTGGGGACGTCCCCCATTCTGGACCTCAGCAGGCTGAATTTAGCAGTCAAGAAGTCTTAAGTTCCCAGACGGCCACTGTTCAGTCCATTCTTCCGTTTCTTCGCACAGATGATTGGACGTGCTCAATAGAGGTCAAGGATGCTTACTATTGCACAGAAATTGACAGATGCTGCAGAAGATACCTGCTTTTCTGGCTAGGGGCCAATCACCATCAGTTCAGAGCCCTGCCCTTCGGCCTCACCTCAGCCCCCTGGGTGTTCACCAAATGTATGGCAGTGGTAGCAGCCCATCTCTGGCTGCAGGGATTTTAGGTCTTCCCGTACCTAGAGGATTGGCTCCTCACGGCTTCCACAAGGCATCATTTGTTTCTAGCTACACATTACACACTTGGCCTATTTTGAGATCTGGGCATTACAGTCAACCTTCCAAGTCGCACCTTGTCCTGTGCCAGAGAATGGAATTCTTAGGGGTTCTTCTGGACACGGTGTCAAACTGCAGCTCTTTCTCCACACAGAGTAGACCCAATCTGAGAGCAAGTCCTCCTGAATCAGGAGAGTATCTCTGCCCTTTTAATACTTCAAGTCCTCTGTTCTATGGCAGCACCTATTCAACTGGTCCCCTTCACCAGGTACCACAGGCGGGTGCTTCAGTGGACCCTTGTGGTACAATGGTGAGCTCATCTTCACCCCATGTCCATGGTAGTCCAGATATCTCGAGTGTGCAGGCGTCACTTAGTGTTGTGGTTCTGCTCCAGAGATCTTTGGCTAGGATGATCCTTTGTCTTCTGCACCCTCCAGGCCACAGTGACCATGATGCCTCCCTGTTGGGGTGGGGGGCATTTTTAGGGAAGGATGGTCCAAGGCATGTGGTTCTCTTCTGAGACCAAGTTGCACATCAATGTCCTAGAGATGAGAGCTGTCCTTTTATTGTTGCAAGCCTTCCAGGACGTCTCCCTCTCGGGACTATGGCAATTCAGGCAGACAACATGGCGGTAGTCTGGTACATCAGCAAGCAGGGGGGGGGGACTATCATGACCTGTGTGCAGAGAGGCCATCAGTGTGTGGAAATGGGCTATGTCCTCCAGGCACTTCTTGCAACACATATTCCTGGCGATTCCAATGTGTTGCCAGATAAACTCTCAGCCAGTCTATCCCGAGTCCCCATGAGTGGTCCCTGAGCCAGTCAATGGCATGTCAGATTTTCGACTATTGGGGTCTCCCATGCTGCGATTTATTTGCCTCCCTGACCAATCACAAATGCAGCAAGTATTTTGCCCTGATCCCCCCCCCCCCCCACTGGGGAAATCACCCAGGGACGTTCTGATTCATGATTGCCTGCCATGACTTCTCCATGCCTATCCTCCAACTCCCCTCATTCCTAAAGCCTTACAGAAAGCCCATCATCTGAAGACTTGATCCTCCTTGCCCCCTTCTGGCCTCATCAGAAGTGGTTCTCCCTCCTCTGGTCTCGTCTGAAATATCCACCCTGGATATTGGATCCAGCCCAGGATCTCATTTCCCATCCATGGGGGCTTCCTCTTCCCAACCTTCAATGCCTGAGGCTGACAGCTTGGTACCTCCAGTTCCAGTGATAGTCAGCCAGATTAAGCTTCCTTCTCTGGTGAAGGACATCATTTTGGCCTTCAAGAAGCCTTCTACTAAAAAGGTTTATTCCAGTCAATGGAAGAGGTTCTCTCTCTTTGGGCTCATCAGAGGGACATAGATCCTTTTTCGGATCCCATTCCGAATATTTTGTCGTTCCTTTCCTCTCCGTTTTAACAGGGATTGAGCTCCTCAATGATTAAGCTTCAATTGGCGGCTATTTCTAATTTTCACCTAAGTGACAGCCCCATATTTTCCTCTAGGCTGTACAAGGCCTTTCTTAAGGGTATCTTCTTGCTTAGGCCTCCTTTCAAAGATTCATCCCCTCCTTGTAATCTTACTTTGGTGCAGCAGTCCCTGACACAAAAACGGCCTTCGAACCTGCTACGAAGTGTGATATTAAGTTTCTGTCCGACTCCCTTTTTGGTGGCTATTACATCTGCCAAGAGGGTTTCTGAATTGCAGGCTCTCTGCACTAAATCTCCCTTCATGATTTTTCACAAGGATAGGGTATCTTTGAGGACCAATCCTTCCTTAATTCCAAAAGTAGCCTCAGAAACTAACGTTAGTCAGTCAATTCAGCTTCCCGTCTTTTTTTTCCCAATTTTTCGAACAGAGGCATACAAAGTACATTGCCTGGATGTACATATAGAGCTACATTTCTGTTTGAAGAGGACTGAGAGTTTTTGTCAGTCAGATCAGCTTTTTGTAGCTTTCTGTCAGGCCAAGAAAGGTAGGGCCATTTCCAAAGTGTTGATTTCATGGTGGATCATTTGTTGCATAGCTCATATTTACAAAAGCAATCCGATTGATCTTCCCAGTCCTATTAAAGCTCATTCCACTAGCTCTGACGCTACTTTTCCCTGTTCTGGGCAAGGATTTCCTTAGATGACATCTGTGCTACTGCCACATGGTCAAATGCCCATACTTTTGTAACACATCACAAGCTGGATTTGGTGTCCAGGGTTAGAGCTTTGTTTGGTTCTTCTGTGCTCCAGCATGTCCTTCCTTGAGACCACCCAGGATTATGGCTAGCTGGGGACTCTGTCCCATCTGTGATCAATAATGACACTGATAGCATCCGATAGAGAGTTTTGTATTTGCCATAACTTGGAATTTGTGCTATCCGGTGACGTCATTCCCACCCACCGTCCCCCCCTTCTTCTGGTGACATGGGATTCATAGAGTAATGGTGTGTTTGGTTCTGCTGTTCTTGATTATAGACAGTTTCCCTGTCCTTATTTCCATCCAGCAAACTCTATCTGAGGATTATGGGTTGTAGGGATTCTTGGGAGGGGAGGAGCTCGAGCTCAGGAGCTTTCGCTTACTCTTCCAGCATGAATCCAAGACCCATCCGTGATGAATAATGATGACACTGGATAGCACAGATTCCAAGTTATGGTAAGTACATGACTCTTTCTGATCTGAAGTAGTTTACTTCATTTGGTCTTCAACCTGTGGGTTACGGATCCGTATCAGATCCAAAATGGCAACTTTTACTAGCATCAGCTCCAAACTCCTCCCCTTACCCGTAATACACCTCCACTGCCTTCCATCCCCAGATCTCATTTGCCGCAAATAGCGTATGCATCATGATCTCTCGAGCTCCAACTTAGTCAAGTGGATAAAATCTTTGTCTTTTTTTTTTCTTCAAAAATTTGTTAGTATTAGTATAGGTCCCCTTTCTCCTCACTTGGTGCATCGAATTGTAGAATTTTAGGATAGAGTAGTTTGTTTTGTTGTGTAGATTGTGCTCCCCCCCCCCCCCCAATCAGTGTTTCCTGTGTACGAGTGTGGTAAGTGGGTGTGTGCCAATTAGAAAAAAAAATCTTTTTTCTTAAGTTCTCTTTCTACTGAGGCAGTATGGCTGAAAAACTTGTTTTCAAGCGTTGCACTGAGTGTGGCCATAAATTATCCCCGGCGGGTGGCCACACTCTCTTGTGTGTTTTGTGCCTGGGCGTGGCC
Organism: Protopterus annectens; assembly: GCF_019279795.1. Classification (NCBI taxonomy): domain Eukaryota; kingdom Metazoa; phylum Chordata; order Ceratodontiformes; family Protopteridae; genus Protopterus; species Protopterus annectens. Next base: position 117,837,236 of record NC_056745.1, read on the forward strand.
CATCTGAGTGTGGACTGCAGCATATGCGCAGGCTTCAACACCCGCGCCATTAAAGATAGGAAGGCCAAGTTGGCCCTCAAAGGCCTTCTTCCCCTTCAGAATCTGTTTCCTTGTCTCCGTCTTCAGTCACAGCGGCTGCTGTGGCCACCTGTCTTCCTCTGGCTTATCCTCCCTCCCAGGCTGGGACTCAACCTCCTGTACAAAAGCTTGTGGTAGCGGAGCAGAAAAGGGGTAGAGAGAAGGGAGAGTGTCGAAGGCGAGGGAAAAGAGAAAGAGGTCTCCGGACCTCACTTCACCTGCAAAAACACCACGGATCCGTCACTCCCCTCTGCTCCGAACTCAGATGTTCTCCCTGGTGTTGGAGGAGACCTGTTCAGCTTCTCGGACCTCGGTGCCTCAACCTGCCAGGTCAGAGTCCATGTCCTCGTTGAGGTCCACCCTGTCCTTGTCTGACATTGAGCTGGATAAAATGAGGAGGAGGTTTATTCGTACTCTGATCCAGATGGGGGTCTTGCCAGCTCCCCCTCCCTCAGCAGGAGGGAGCTTGCTTCCTTTTTTTCAGCCTATATCTCCTTCTCCGATCCGACCTTCGGGTTCAGAGTATTCGGATCAGAGGTTGGCTTTGGTCAGGGGGTCAGCGCCGATGGTACCTGCTTCCTCAATGCCGACAGCTGCCTGGAGAGTATTGGATCCGAGCCGCTCTCGGAGCTGGACTTGGGTGTCTGATCCGAGGGAGTGGAACCTTTTTATTCAGCTCTGACTTTGGGCCAGGTTCCCTCCTTCAGAGCTCTGTCCACCTTGGGCCCCGCTCCGATTCTGTCGGACCCAGGGAGACTGGCCTCCTTAGTGGTTTCTCAGGAGGTTCGCTCTCCTTCAGCGTTCGTGGTAGAAAGGGATGTCCGTCATGGATGCATCTGCAGTCATAACAACTGGGTTGTTCTGTCGTCAGGCAGCCCTTCGGTCGGCCGGATTCCAAAGTCCGGGTCCGGCTTCGGCTGATGTCGCACTTCACCCGACGTCATCTCTGCTGGTCTTCGGGTATAAAGGCATCAGCCGACGCCATTTTCCTCAGTCTTTCTTGCCGCGTGGCGCCCGAAGCAGAAGCTGTTCGCAAGTGCCGGTCGGTCAGATCCAGATACCTCAGATTTCTTGCAGGATCAGAGCACTATCAATTCTCAGCATTGCCCTTTGGCTTATCTACTGCGCCCAGAGTATTCACAAAATGCCTGGCATCAGTAATCGCCCACTGCAGACTACAGGGAATCCAAATTTATCCATACCTGGACGACTGCCTGCTACAAGGGGACAACAAAAGCAAGCTGACAACAGATTTACAAAGGGTCATTTACTTGCTACAAGCACTGGGATACACAGTCAATTTACAAAAGTCAAGGCTGATACCATCCCAAACAAGGACATTCTTGGGCTGAATTGGACACAGTAAAACAAATGGCATTCCTAACTGCAGAAAAACAAAAAGAACTTCCTCTTTACTTCTTGGCACTAACAAGACAGAACAAGCTAACAGCAAGAAAAGTTCTGCAGGCCTTGGGCTTCATGGCATCATGCATAATCTTGGTTCCACATGCCAGACTACATATGAGAAAACTACAGTGGTACCTAAAGAATTTATGGTCCCAACACAGGCACAGCCTAGAAACAGAAATTCCACTAATCCCATGCCTAAAGCAGGAGTTCCTATGGTGGGCTCAAGCATGCCAGTCAAACACAGGCCTACCCTTTCACAACTATCAAGCAAGCCAAACCATCACAACAGACGCCTCAGACCTAGGATGGGGGGCTCACATGCTGGACAAATGCGTACAAGGATTGTGGACGCAGGACCAGCTTCACCTGCACATCAACTTAAAAGAAATGCTGGCAGTAAAACTGGCAATCCAAAATTCAGACCATTTCTCAAAGAAGGCCATTTGATGATAAGGACAGACAACACCACAGTCATGTGGTACATCAACAAACAGGGAGGCACTCATTCATACCCCCTATGCAGAATGGCTTTGGACCTTTGGAACCTGGCACTCAGCTGCAACATCCAGTTACAGGCAATATTTGTACCGGGAAAGGAGAATACTCTAGCAGACATGTTAAGCAGAACCACCTCGGATGCTCACGAATGGATGCTACACCCGGACATCTTCAAGACCATCTCAAAGAAATGGGGAATGCCACAGATAGATCTATTCGCTTCCCCTCTCAATCACCAGCTCAAAAAATTCTGCACGAGGACATTCCACCCACTTGCATGGAAAGTGGATTCGCTCTCCTTCAGCTGGAAAGGTCTGACAGCATATGCATTCCCACCTCTTCCCTTGATACACAAGGTATTACTAAAAATCAAGGAGGAACGCCCAAGGATAATCCTGATAGCTCCGAACTGGCCAAGACAACACTGGTACCCATTGCTGAGGAGCATGTCTCGGGACACAGTGTGGTCAATACCCATGATGCCTTTGATGTTAACTCAGAACAACTACAGCATCATGCATCCAAACCTAAAAACGTTGCAACTGACTGCATGGAACATCACATAGTAGCAACTACTCCAGAACTTTCCCAAAGGGTTAAAGACATTATCCTTGAAGCCCGCAGACCTTCAACAAGAAGGAACTATGCAGGAAAATGGAAAAGGTTTGTCATTTGGAGTGCTGAAAGAGGAAAAGATGTGTCGAATATAGATATTGCTAACATTCTGGAGTATTTGGCAGAGCTTCTACATACAGGCCTGTCCTATTCCTCCATCAAGATACATGCATCAGCTATTTCAGCAGAATACAGCTTTGATCCACCTGTCTTTTCACATCCTCTACTCAGGCAGTTCCTCAGAGGGATCAAGAATGTAAAACCTCCTAGGAAACCACCATTGCCAGCTTGGGATTTGAACTTTGTGCTAGAAAAGTTGACACTCGCACCTTTTGAACCAGCAGCAACAACAGACCTACAACATCTATCATGGAAAACTGCTTTCCTACTGGCAATAACCTCAGCAAGGAGGGTTTCTGAACTTCAGGCCCTAATGGCAGTACAACCCTTCCTAATATTCCACCAAGATAGAGTGTCTATGAGGACTAATCCTACATTTATGCCTAAGGTGGTATCCAGTGTGTCTTTAAACCAGGCAATCCACCTACCTACCTTCTTCCCCAACCCACAAAACAGAGGGGAAAGACTGCTGCATACCTTGGATGTACATAGACAGCTACGCTACTACCTGGACAGAACAAAAAGCAACAGAAAAACTGACCAGCTTTTTGTAGCCTATGCAACAGGAAGGGAAGGAAAAGCTATTTCCAAACAGACAATCTCCAAATGGATAGGAAATTGCATACGATTCTGTTACTCCTTCCATGGAAAACCAATTCCACAGAACATAAGGCCTCATTCTACAAGGGCAACAGCCACTACCACAGCCTTCTTACGAGGAGTGGCAACCAAGGACATTATTGAGGCGGCTACTTGGACCTCCGTGCATACATTTGCCAAGCATTATAATTTACCTCTGTATTCCAGATCCCGAGCAGGGTTTGCCACTGCTGTACTGCAAGGGATCCTAACCACACCATAATCTATTCTTCCTCCTCCCTAGTTGGCTATGGTATTCTACCCAGTTGTTATGACTGCAGATGCATCCATGAAGGACATAGTACAGTTTTGTACCTACCATAAATGTAGATGTCCGAACTGGATAGCATCTGCAGTCAGGATTACCCTCCCTCCTTCCCCTCTGTGGTACTCCTAGGGTATTTACCCTCCTAATAGCTAGCTGGTGTGGGTAGTCTCTTATGGTGTATTTGTTTGTATATATGTACATACATGCTTATTTTTTGTGTTTGCCTTCTATCTTTTTGGGAACATTGGCATTTATCCAAAATTTAGCCTTCCAAGAGGGCAACTGGCATCTGGGGCAAGAAACACTGAGGAAAATGGCGTCGGCTGATGCCTTTATACCCGAAGACCAGCAGAGATGACGTCGGGTGAAGTGCGACATCAGCCGAAGCCGGACCCGGACTTTGGAATCCGGCCGACCGAAGGGCTGCCTGACGACAGGACAACCCAGTTGTTATGACTGCAGATGCTATCCAGTTCGGACATCTACATTTATGGTAGGTACAAAACTGTACTTTCCATCTGTTGGATCGAGACCCCTGACTACCCCCTCTGACTCCACCCAGACCCCCTCTGCTCTTGTCTATGGTCCCCATTGTTTTACCAGAGGAACAGCCCATGCTCGAAGAGCCCCAGACTGTCCCCCCCCCCCCGAGGAACAAGTGGCTTGCAAGCTCCTCCCGAAGAGCCCCACCGGAGAGGTACCACACAAGCATACGTGCAAGAGGAGGCACTTGGACTCTGAGTCCCTCACCGAGGACACTGACTTGGATGATGGAGAATGTTCCCCTAGGTCACCTCCTGAGGATGTCTCCTTTGGAGACAGCATGGAAATCCTGCGCCAACGGGGAGGTTGGTCTGCCCCCAAACCCTCTTCTTACGAGTCCATGTTCCTGGAGGCTTTTGGCACGGGCCCATCTATGTCCTGGGTGTCCCCTCCCACAGATCCTTTGGTGGATCTGGTCACCTCACGGGCATGGAAGGAACCGGACACCATGGAACCAATTCCAAAAAGACCGGATAAGATCTTAAGCCCCCCCCATAGACCAACATGGAACAAGGGCTCCTCTATAGACGCCATGGTGGTAGCAGCAGCCACTAAGAGGGAACTTGCTCAGGAGAGTTCCTCTGTCCATCCTCCTGACAGAGAGTCATGGATGGTGGACTATTTAGGGATGTGGGTTTACTCTTCAGCTACCTTTTCGATTAGGGCGCTGAACTACCTGGCCCATGTCACCAGACTCCAACGCGACCTGGTAAAGGAGCTAGAGAAGTCCCCCCCCCCCCCAAGTCACAGGAGGACAAGGCTTCGTTCTCCACGAGGATGGCCACTTTAAAAGCAGTATCTAACACGTCCATGCAACTCCTTTCACATACTATGGAAGGAGCGGTTGTGACGGCTGGATCCAGAGTGTCCATGAGGCGCAACACCTGGCTCAGGTTATGTCACTTTTCGGAACCCTTCAAGGCGCCCTTTGCCAGTGCCCCTTATGACTGCTCTACACTCTTTTTGGTAAGACCGTCAGAGACATTAGTCCAGAGTGAGAAGGATGGGAAGACACTGTCTGCTATCGGGATCTGCTTCTCTAACCCTCAAAGGTCCTTTTCCTGGAACCAGAGGGGGCAAAAATGTGGTTCAGGAAATCACAGTATTCCCGGATCACTCAGGGCTCTTCTTCCCCCAGAGGCAGAGGGGGATGGAATGGATGCCAGCCCAGAGGCAGGGGAGGGGTCCAAAGAACTTTGGGTCTCAAATCTTTCTTGGACAGACCCAAGCAGGAACCCTGAGGGGTTGCCTGACTGCTCTACTCTGGAGGCAGTCTGGGGATGATTGTCCTTGCACCTAGCAGCAGGGGAGTCTCTAACAATGGACCGCTGGGTGCTTCAGATCATATCCAGAGGATACTCTATTCCCTTCGTGGGTTAACCCAAACCTCCCAGACATGCCACCCACACAAAGAGGCAGCAGCACAGGAAATTTCCAAGCTGCTAGAAAAACAAGCAATTGAAACAGTCCCCCCAGATAGTCAGGATTGGGCTTCTACTCCAGGTTCTTTTTGGTGTCAAAGAAATTGGGGGACTTGAGGTCCATTCTGGACCTCTCTACCCTGAACCTGTCAGTTGCCAAAGAGAAGTTCCGGATGGTCACCTTACAGTTCATGCTGTACCTGCAAGAGCGTGACTGGATGTGCTAGTTAGACCTCCAGGATGCTTACTAGAACATAAAAATGCGCAGAAGCTCCAGGAGGTTCCTCCGCTTCCGGCTAGGAGTCCATCATTACCAGTTTCGATCCCTACCCATTGGTCTCACCACAGCCCCCAGGGTGTTTACCAAAGTGGGCTTGGAAGATACCTGAGCCACTGAGCCAATCCCCAAGAGGCCAGACCACATTTTGTCATCTCCTGAGGATCACCAACATTGGGCTAAAGGGTTACTAGTGGTTGCAGCAGCCAGTAAAAGGGAACTTGCTGAACCAGCTATCCATCCTCCTAACAAGGAGTTTAGAATGAAAGATTTGGGAAGCAAGTATATGCTTCCTTGTACTTTGCACTCAGGTCCTTGAACTTCATGGCACATTTTACGAGACTCCATCGAGACCTGATGAGAGCTATCCTACTCTGACAGGAGCTGTAACTGAGGGTGGTGCATGATAAAGTAGCTTTCTAGCTGGCAGTCCTTAAATCAATATGTAATTCGCCCATGAGGCTCATTGCAGACGCAGCCGAAGTAACGACTAGGGCAGTGTTTTCCAACGTTGCCATTAGATGTGCCTGGATGCGCTTATGTGAGTTTGTGGAGTCATTCAAGTCTTCTTTTGTTAATGCTCCTTTTGACGAAACATCCCTTTTTGGCCCCAGTATTAGAGACCCTTGGCAGATGTGTGAAGGATGAATACCCTTTCTACCATGGGTGTATGGTCTACCACTCCTCAATGGCCTTACTCCAGGAACCAGAGGAATGGGAAGCTATGGTTCAAAAAGTCCCAAGGACCTTTCCAGGACTCGTGTGGCAATGATTCCCTCTGGGGCAGAGGGGGGAGTTCAGTGGAAAATGCCATCCACGTAGGTAGAGGTGGCCCTTAGAGTCAGGGTTCCAGGGATTCCTTCCCTGGCAACTCCGATCAGTGCTCCTGAATGGAGGCCCGATTGCCGTCCTCTGGTAGCATTTGGGGGCAATTATCCCTGCAACCTGTCGGCCTGGTTGGTTACAACAGTGGACAGTTGAGTGCAGAGGATTATAACCAGAGGTTACAATATTCCATTTTCAGAAAATCCCAGACATTCCACCCAGTCTCAGGGGTGCAGCAGTCTTAGAAATATAAAAACTGCTTGATAAGAGTCATCCAAGTAGTCCCATCAGACCAAATAGGATCCAGAGTTTACTCGATTGTTTTTGGTGCTAAAGAAAATGGGGGCCTGGAGACGGACTTTGGATTTTAGTATGTTGAACAAGTCAGTTCAACAAACCAAATTCTGGATGGGTTACGGTTCAGTTTATACTTTTCTTAGGAAAAGCCGATTGTATGTGCTCAGATATTCAGGATGCGTATTATCACATAAAAAAGAGCAAGCACTCCAGAAGATTCTTGCACTTTGGGCTGGGAGCCAGTCATTATCAATTCAGAGCCCTGCCCTTCGGTCTCATCACAGCCCCCCCAGGTTGTTCACATGCATGGCAGTGGTAATCTCCAAACTCTGGACCCAACCCAGTTCAGGTTTGTAAAAGGCAGATCATGTCTCCTAAACCTGATGGACTTCTTTGAAGCAGTCACCAAAGCCGTAGACGAGGGTAAGGTGGTTCACACAGCCTATCTAGATCTTGCCAAGGCTTTCAACGCCATCCCCCACTCTGGAATTATAGATACTCACTAAACTAGGTATAAATCCCTATGTCATAAGTTGGGTTGCCAACTTGGCTCACTGACGGAACCCACACTGCGAAAGTAGCAGACTGCAAATCCGGCTTCAGACCAGTAACAAGTGGAGTACCACAGGGTTCTGTCCTGGGTCCTGTCCTGTTTATCTACTTCTGTGAAGTACATGCTAACACAGAAGGTCTTTGGCTAACTAAGTTTGCAGATGACTGCAAACTAGGAGCCATAATCGAAACTCCTAACGATGTGGACATCCTACAAAAGGGCCTCACTGAGACATGCCTGGTGTCAAAGCTATGGCCTCAAGCTCAATGCCAAAAAGTGCATAGTCATCCCCTGTGGTAAAAACTTTGTACCCATGAACTACAATATAGGCGGCAGTATACTTAACACCCAAAGTGTGATAAGAGACTTTGGGACACAGGTGGACAGTAGTCTCTCCTTTGCTAATCACATCACCATAGTAGTCAGGAAATTCTTCTATGTGGCACACCTCATCACAAAAGGATTCTCATCTAGAAAAAGAGGTCATTGTTTTCCTCTACTTATCACTCATTAGACCCATTATAGAGTACAACGCCCCTTTTGGTATGTACCTCGCAAGACATCTACAACAACTGGAAAGGCCGCAGAAATACCTCACAAAGAGGATTACGGCCTCAAACAGATGCCCTACGCAAACAGTCTCAAAAAACTCCAGTTTTACTCCGTCGCATATCGCCTACTCGGAGGTGATCTCTGCCTAACATACAAAGCTATGTCAAACCCAGAGCTGTTGGATATGCTCCGCTTAAAGAAATCCCAATCCCTCCGAGCTACACGCTCTAGGGACCTAAACCTTGTCACCACAGTAAACAGAACATGTCGGAGGGATAGATTCCTGTCCCAGAGACTTCCCGTACTTTGGAATAAACTACCTATTTATATCCAACAAAGCTCCTCATTAGCACACTTCAAGAAAAATCTTGATGATTGGATGGGAAATAGGAAATTCACCTCGGGGGATCACTTCTGTGCCTCTGCTCGACAGTGGCACAGGAAAATAATTTTCTTGGGTGGCAAAAGCCAGGGTACCTTTTTGGCTGGGCTTGTGTAGGCTCCAGGGCTGATGGGTTCATAGGTAGGTACTAGGCTATGAGTGTATTCACTGTTGCAGTCCTGGTTACCCTCCCTCCAGCCCCCTAACTTCTTTTGGCTATACCGCTACTTTCCTTTACTATGTTTAAAAGCCTTTTTGGTGTATTTGCTTTTTTGTTGGAGGTATATCTTTGTGTTTTTATATTTAATTGCTTCCCATTAGGGGGGCACCTGACATCTGGGGCAAGAAAAACTGATGTAATGGCATTGGCTGCATGTTTTATACCCCTGACGACCTGACTTCATGGAAGAAGGGACAGCAACTGACACAGGACCAAGACTTTGTTAATCAGGCTGACTGAGGGCTACCTGCAAGCAGATAACCCAAATGTAATGACTGCAACAGTGAATACACTCTAACATCTACATTTATGGTAAGTGTACACAACTGTACTTTTCATGCCATGCTGCTCTTTTCTGGTTAGTGAGGTCTACTTTTAGTGCATCCTTGATGTTAAGCTTCTGGGGGGGGGGTAGTTAATCCTCAAGTGTTAGGGTCAGTTTTCTACTTTGTAGTAGATCTTAACCAGGATATTATTTAACTTTTTGAGCATAATCACAGCACTCCATGCGCTACAAACATCTTAGCTGCATGCCGCAACTGTAATGGCTCATTCGAACATGTTGTGCAAAAGAAAGAAGGTAGAACTTAACATTTGTTAAAAGCTTTACATATGAAGGAACTGTAGTTTCTGGAGTACATTAGAAAGTGATGCTGTGTGTTCAGCGTTGGACATTGTGTGAAAGCTCATGTATATATGTCTGTATCTTAATTGAACAGGAGGAGGTCATTTTTTTCTGACGCACAGTTTACTGTGAAGCATTTCACACAAGTTTGTACACACTTTCTGATAATCTAAGATACTGATTTATGAAATTTCATAAACATCCTTGGTTTTGCATAGGGTGGTAGGTAGATTAGCATTTTACACCTTTTAAGGGGTCACATTGAATCTTCATACCGCATGTTGATGTTTAGCGTCATATTACATTTTATGCTTGGCTAGGTACGTGTGATCTCAAATGTTTTGTAGCTTTTATAAAATTAATAAAACCACTGAATAGGTTTAGAAACTGTGATTATGGCCTTAAGTAACAGCTTTTTCTTGAGTGTTGTATATTTATGTACTTTTTTTTCCCTACAGGATAGGAAGCTGTCCAAATCTGAGAGACAGAGATTTAAAGAAGAAGCAGAAATGCTGAAAGGACTCCAGCACCCAAACATAGTTCGTTTCTATGATTCTTGGGAGTCGACATTGAAAGGAAAGAAATGTATTGTGCTGGTGACAGAGCTGATGACTTCAGGGACATTAAAAACGTAAGTAGTAAGATGAGATTTTTTGGAAATTGCTGTTGCCTTGTTGCTTTGACAGTAAAGTTGGAAAAAAAAGGGTACTTTGGTATTATCGCAACCAGATTTTCGCGGTTGTGAAAAGTGCATAACGATCTTGAAATGTCATTAATGTTGGAGAAATGTAGTCTGTGTGTCCTTGTATCACAGCATTGTCTTTTCTGTAGTGATGCCAATAAAATTTTAAAAACATACTGTTCGTCTTTCTTTCTGTACTTCGTGACAGCATTTCTCTTCTTTCAAGTCCGCCTGCTGTGCGGTTCTTTCACGGGGCAGCACATGTTGTGAAAAAACTGTAATCAATTATTTCAACATTTCCAAATTATTCCTGAGAGTAATGAATGCGGTTCAGGGCATTCAGTGACATTATACGCAAGTAATGTTTTTTTTTTTTGTTTGTTTTGTTTTTATTAGTCAGATGACAACTCTCTTCTTGATACTTCTGAAGCAGTGCTGTAATTCCCTATCCTCTGATTTTCTCACTTTGTACGATCAGTTTCTCAAACTACTGTTTTACAGAAATACCCAACAGATTGGCCACATGTTGTCCTCTGCATTTAAAAACCTTTATATTAGCTGATGTTACACGACAGATACCATCTCCACCTTCATTTTTTATAATGGCAGCAGTCAAAATGACCACAAAGTTATTGACACCTTTCCAATTTAGGGCAGTTAAGTAAAAACCAAAATGACTGAAAGTAATAAAACATGTCAGGGGTTTACCACAAAGACATCTGTACAAGTGCAGAATATCCACCCTCATAATGTCACATCATTAACAATGCAATGGTTCTTAAAAGATTGATTAAAACATTGCTTACAAAGACCAAGTTTACCAAAAGCAAACTTGGTGTGTCTGCGTTTTCCTTCATTGAAGGATTTGTTGCCCAGTGTGGAAAATATTCCAACACACAGTACGACACCAGCCATGACAACTCATGCGAGCGTCTGTAATGTACGCGAAACAGGAAGAGGGTTTCTTAAATTGTTCCTGTTCCTTAGTCATGTAAACTTTTTGGAGAGTAGTAAAGACTATGATTAGCAGTTTGAAGTCTTTCAGCCACTTGTTTGTATGCAGGTAGGCGCTAATCACAACCGTGAAAATCCTAGTTGTGATAATACGCAAGTACCAAAAAAAGATATTTGACATGGCTTAATAGTATTATTTGAATTTTATGGTACCACTCTGAACATGGGAGTAAGCTGCAGTTCTAGCTTCATGCCTGGGGTTTCAGATTGAGCCTTTGTTTTGTGAGTGCTAGTGCACATACATACTCGTGCATTTATACCACTGTTACATGAAAAGAGTGGTTGTAAAATGCTTGTCTAAAAATAAGGCGGTTTCATTGATAAGTGTGCCACATAATGTATGCAGTTATTGTACTTTAGAGGACATCTCCAAGTAAGCAAGTCAGTTGTCTTGCAACCAGAATTCATTTTGCAATTGTTTTCACAATTAAACTAGATTTTCATGACAGAAACGTGTTCACAATATGGTCACTGCTGCGGTAGCCTTAGCTGTATGAGTTATGTCCTGCTAAGGATATAGCAGACCACCGAGCTTTTAAAGCTTATGGGCATCCTTCATGCACCCAAACCGTTGGCATATTGAGCAGAGCTAAAGAGCAGTTTGAGCACCAAGACCTGGCTTTTGAGGAGTGATCGTCAGCTTAGTGCTTCGCCATTACTGGGCAGGTAAGTTCCCCTTTGGGGGGGGGGGGTTATCTTCCCCATCGTATTTTCTGAAAGAAAGTGAACTTCTTCTATAACAGCACTACTTTTAAGGCAGGAAAAAGTTTGTTTTTGTGGACTGGCACATCAATTTTAGATGTTCATCATATTGATCACTGCTATAGTAGCCTTAGCTTATGTGGATTATATCCTGCCAGTGGTGTAGCAGCTGGCCAGCTTCCAAAGCTTCAGGTTACCATCCACATATGCAAGCTGCTTGAGCGGAGTTGACTAAAAGACAAGTTTGATCACTAAACCCTTTTGAATTTTACTGTTGCCGAAGAGTATGCTCCTGTGAGGCTTTCGAGGATCGATGGTCAGCTTGCACTTTCCTTTGCTGGGCGGAAAAGTTCCCTTGGGAGGGAGGGGACTTCCATTTTCTTAATTTTGTCGATGTATTTTTTTTTTAAGGAAAATTATTTTAAAGCTAGGGTTGTTGAGTTTTAATTGACTGTCTTGAGACTGTCATGTACGTTTAAACGGAGCACTCTTTGGCAGATGGCAGTGTAAAGTATTTAACCTTTTTTCTCCTGTGGAGAAATTATTTTTCTTTTGTGGGGCTAGCATGGTGTTTTAAAGTGCTTTGTTACTGTGCTTTTTCTGTCAAAAAAGTAAAGTTTGTGGACTGATGGTGTTTAGTGACAATTGCTGCTCATCTTCCCTGGAAAGAGGCACAATTTGTGCTTGACCATGGAACAGATTACTGGTGGTCTGGTCGATCCTTCTTCCAGCCACAAAGAGAAAAAGTTAAGCAGGCAACGTTTGCCACCACAGCAGGCTAGCAGTTTGCCTCAGCCACAGGTGGCTGACTTTGCTGTGGCCATTTGGTGTACCTCAGACCATTCCTCTTTTACACTGTAGCCCTCTGGTGTAGCACCTACAGCCACTGTAGACTTGAGGTTAGCCACATCCTCTGTGGCTGTTGGGGGTCCCCTCGGTGGGCATGAGAGAGAAATGCTTGTCAGTCCTGGGAGAGGGAATAGGGATGGTTTCCTTGTTTAGGAATGCTGTGTCTATTCCTGTGTACACAGCGGCTGCCTTTAGTAATGCGGTTGGCCCCATTTTCCTTTCAAAAAGAAAATCTGTCACACCACCTCCTCCTCTAATTTCTTTGAATAGGACACTGGCTCAAGGTTTAATTACGGCTCTTGATCCTTCTTGTAAAGTAGTTTCTGGTAAAAGCAAGGCTCCTCGCTCCCTGAAGAGATTTAATATTCTGAATCTGAACAGGAAAATACGGATGTTAGGTAGTCCAATCCCACCTTCATTTTTACATATGGGTTCGGAGCCGATCCTCTGCCCCCGACTCTGCCGATTTTCAAGCTCGAAGACTTCTGGTTGGCTCGTGGCTAAGCAGGTATCCCATGGTGCACCAGTGCAATCCCCAGATCTCATTTGCCACGTCGACGAGTTCAGATGTGCTTCTCTTGGCTCTGGCTAAGTTTTTGCAAATTTTAATTGAAAATACAGGTACTGATACCCCCCCACACACACACAGATTTCTGATTCAGACTCCGAGGAGAAATCTGTTTCTTATACTCCCTGTCGGGGTTTCTGTTTCTCAGAGTATTGTTAGAATGTGCCAGTGTTTTCACTGGTAGAACACTGAGGTTTTTCAGTCCCTCAGAAAATACTGAGTTGTTCCAGAAAGATTTTTCAGAACCTATACCCATTCCTCCTGTTTTGTCTGCTTTAGAAGATGTGTGTTACTGTCTGCAATTTTCTCAATAGTCAGCCAGCTGCCTCATAAAAAGGCAGACAGAATGTATAAAGTTCCTCAGTCTTTTTTAAATTTTTGTACACTATTCCAAAACCTGACCCGACAGCTATAGCTTTAGTTGATCCCACTGCTGCTAAGCTCATTGTTCCAGTCCTACCTTTTCTCATAAGGATGGGAAAGTTATTAATAAGTACGGGAAAAGTGTTTACTTCTGCAGCTTTGATTTTTCAGAAGTTTGAATCGTCATGTTCATGTGTTTGTTCTAGCAAATTGTGAATTTATGAGGAATGTTTTATCTGCAGTTTTTGCTTGTGAGGAAAACTTTGCTTTAAATAATGTACTCTCTGTTGCACAGGTTTCTGTTCCTTGTTTGCAGTGTGTCTATGACTCCTATTTCTTCCAGGGCAGTGGCACTGGTACTGTTTGAGGAGGTTTGCATAGCTGCATTCTCAGAATGTACAGATGATAAAAATTAAATTTTAAATTCTCCCTTGGATAGAGATTTAGTGTTTGGCACCTCTGCTGTAGAGCTGATCAAAAGAGCCTTGAAAGGGGCAAAAAATGATCCAGGGGCTGTCAAGATTTTTCAGCCCTCATTTTCCAAAATGTCCAAGGGATTTTCTATCTCCTCATCCAGTTTTGGCAAAAACAAATTACAGTATGAAAAAAATTCAGGTAAACAAACATTTACGAAATAGCAATGGGGTTCCAAAAAGAAGTCTCAGACCTTCCAAAAGCTAAGGACAGTTGGTCTGAATGACTCTGAGACCTTGCCATACAGACTGCCACAGAGGCCCCTTTTTTCTTCTAGAAAGTATGAATCTCGATCTTTCTCTTTGGCAACAGATTTTCAGCCAAGTGGGTTCTGAAAATCATCCAAGATTACAGATAGAGTGAGGGAATTCCTCCTTTCCAGCAGGGTCGTTCCTCATCCTCCACATCGGACTTCAAGTGCTGTCCCCAGGAGTGATGAACTCAGTTCCTCCTCCCTAGGTGGGGAAGAGATTTTTATTCAAAGTTGTTCCTAGTGCTAAGGAAAGAACCTGTTTGTGGTAGTAGCAAAATTCAAAACTATGTCACTTCACAACCTGTTAACCTTTTCATAATCTTTCAAGTTTCCTGCTAACACTACATTTAAAATTTGCTTTTCATATCCCTAGTCATCCAGAATTCAGACATTTTGTAAGTTTGTGTGTGTCTGGACCACATTATCGGATTTTCATGTTTCACTGTTGCAGTCGGAACTGATTAGATTTCTTGCCATATTAGCCATTGTCTGTCCTGACTGTTAGAGAATTTTCTTCTCTTCCTGTAGCCAGCGGATGGCCCTAACTGTTAAGATGTCTGAGTATAAAGGGAGTCAACTGGTGACATAACATAACCTTTTATTGCCTTCGGAGCCTGAAGCAGAGTGCTCTTCAGTGCATTGGTCAGTCTGCACCAGAGAAAGACTACATCTAAAGCCAAGTATCCCAATGGGGAACGTTTTAGGTTTCTTGACGATGGCTAAAGAAAGTCGATAACTGTCTCCTCTGTGGCAAGCCCGATACCACACTGGGACATTCACACTCTTGTTGCAACTTGTTTGGGCCCAGAACATGACATTCCTTTCAGATGTTCTTCGTGTTTCACTGTTGCAGTCATTACATTTGGGTAATCTGCTGGCAGGTTGCCCTCAGTCGGCCTGAATTCCAAAGTCTTGTGTCCTGCGTCAGTTGCAGTCTCCTCTTCCATGATGTCAGGGGTATAAAACAAGCAGCTGACGCCATTTTCTTTAGTCTTTCTTGCCGCGCGGTGCCCGAAGCAGAAGCGGTTCGCAAGTGCCGGTCGGCAGATTCCTGAAATTTTTGAGTTCGAGTTTCAGAACCGAAGTCTTCACTAAAGCGAAGTACCCCGTTGGGGAAACATTTTTTTTCTTGCTCCATACCAATGTCAGAAAAAGTTAATTGTATCACTTGTGGGATGCAAATACCTCATAAGGATTTCCATTTATACTGCATTCCTTGCCTAGGCCCTGATCACAACATGCCTGGCTGTCAGTTTTGTGCTAGATTTAACCAACGCACTATTAAGCGTCTGTATATTTTTGCCTCAAAATATTTTGGAAACCGATTTAACTACCCAGAAATGTGGTCAGATAGCAATCAGACTACCGGAGTACACAAAAAACGCAAAGAAAAGGACAGAGACAGACCGTCTAGGTCCAAAACTGACTAAGCTTCTCCTAAGCCAGTTGCCGGTTTGCTGGTACTCAGTGAGGTGCTTTCGCAGCCCCTGATACCCGCTACTTTCGAGTCGCAGCCCCTACAGAGACCCATGTGGAGTCCGGCACGCAGCGAGATACTCAAAGTATTGGATCCACAGATGTCTCTCCCTCTGATGGGTCTGGAGCCACTGAGTAGGCACAAGCTTCTGAGGGTGTATTTAGGCCTCAACATTTTTATATAAAACCGACAGCTGCAAAACCAAAGACAAAAGCAACTTCTAAAGCTAAAAAAAGACGCATGAGCCACTTGCTCGGACCGCTATGCCTAAAAAACAGATTATCAAAATTACTCAATTACTGGATGCATCTCTACAGCATGGTACTCTGTTTGGTATTAAGGCAGAAGAGGTTTTAAAGAAAATAGAAGACAAAGCTAAGTCTATGCAAACTGTAAAAGACTTCTTACAAGTGCAGCCACCAAGATTCTGTAGACACTGGCCTACAAAAAAATTAGTCCTTTCCTGTGTCCGACAGAGCTCAAAGGGGCAAATCCAGATGCCCTAAAGGTACCAGATACCAGGCACAAGATTCTTACAAGTCAAAGCAATGGGGTGCTTCTACCTCCAAATCTGGAGGAGATAAAGCACAACCCTACAGAAAACAGTCCCAATGACTTCCCTCTGCCTTCACCAAGCACTTACCTTTAGGCAGCACCCTTAGGGGGAAAATTAGCACTTTTAGTGGGTGCTAAACATAGTATCACAGGGATACAGATTCCAATTCCATACTCTGCCAATGGCAAACGGTTGGCCGGATCTGCCAAAAAATCAATGGGCAGAGGCACAGAAACAGGTTACATCCCTCATGGGTATGGGGGCTATTCAGCCAGTACCAGAACAGGAGCAAGGACAAGGTTTTTACTCGACTGTTCTTGGTACCCAGAAAGGTCCAGGCCTGGCGGCCAATACTGGATTTATCAATTTTGAACACCTTCCTGGACACTCCAAAATTCAAAATGCTCACTTTGCAGCAGCTTCTGCCCATGCTGGGCAAGAATGCTTGGCTGGTGACATTAGACCTAAAAGAGGCATACCTGCATATCCCAATAAGGGAATCGTACAGAAGATACCTCCGTTTCAAGGCTGGCTTAATGCATTACCAATTCTCTGCACTGCCCTTTGTAAAGACCCTGGGCGCAGTAGATAAGCCAAAGTGCCTGGCACCAGTAATTGCTTTTTGCAGACAAAGAAGTATACAAATATATCCTTACTTGGACGACTGTCTCATTCAAGCAGAGAACAAGGACATTCTTCTTCAGCACCTGGCGTTTGTGAAAAGGCTTCTAACATGCCTAGGGTACACAATAAACGAAAATAAATCACAACTGGTATCCTCTCAAAAGATAACATTCCTGAGTGCCAGCTTGAATACAACTGCCCAGGTGGCTTTCGCCACACCCGACAAAGGCAACTGACTACTTACTTCAAACTGGTAACAAAAACCCAGTTATCTGCAAGACCAACTCTGCAGGCTTTGGGTTTCATGGCATCCTGCATCTTACTGATTCCATATGCAAGACTGCATATGAGGAAATTTCAATGGTACCTAAAAAGTTTATGGAGTCGGCATTGTCACAGTCTGGAAACAATGATTCCTCTCATTCCGTGTACAACAGGAGTTTCTGTGGTGGGCAAAGGCATGTCACCAAAACATGGGATGGGCCTTCACTCTACCCACTGCCAGCCAAACCTTAACAGATGCATCAGATTATGCATGGGGGGCCCATCTGGCAGGAAGATGCATTCAGCACATATGGACCCCAAAACAAATGCATCTGCATATCAACCAAAAAGAGAAGTTAGCTGTTCAAAATGTCCTGACAGCCTTCAAGGACTTGCTTCATCCAGGACAACTACTGATAAAGACGGACAACACCACGGTTATGTGGTATATAAACAAGCAGGGGGGGGCACGCACTCATATCCCCTTTGCAGATTAGCCATGGCACTGTGGGACACAGCTTTGACTTACCAAGTAAATCTTCAAGCTCAATTCCTGCCAGGAAAACAAAATACTCTGGCAGACGATTTAAGCAGAAATCTTATGGGCCCTCGTGAGTGGAAACTAGATCCACAAGTCTTCAGCATGATGACAAAGAAATGGGGGAGCCCGGACATGGATCTATTTGCCTCTCCTCAAAATTATCAATTGAAAAGATTATGCACAAGGACTTATCACAGGAAAGCATGGAAAGTGGACGCCCTATCCTTCAGTTGGAAAAACCTATCAGTTTACGCCTTTCCTCCTCTGCCTCTTCTTCCCAGGGTCCTACTAAAAGTCAGGCAAGAGAAACCAAAGATGATACTAATTGCCCCGGACTGGCCCCGCCAATACTGGTACCCAATCCTAAAGAACTTGTCTCAATACCCAGCTTGGACCTTACCTCAAAGACCTCAATTACTGTCCCCGCAAAACAATCAGATCCTGCACGATCAACTCCAAACACTGAACCTGGCAGCATGGCTGATCATGTAGTTATGCAAACACCTCTCAGTAAAGCTATGATGGATGTCATTTTGGAAGCCAGAGGGCCTATACTAGAAAATCTTATGCTAATAAATGGAAGAGATTCTGTGCTTGGAATCGAGCACAAGGAACTGATACAGCAGAACCAAATATTCCTCAGATATTACAATATTTGACTGAGATGCTTGACAAAAGCCTATCTTTCTCATCAATAAAACTCCATGCCTCTGCCATTTCGGCTCATTACAATACAGAGCCACCAATCTTTTCTCATCCTTTACTAAAGCAGTATCTTAGAAGAGCCAAAAATGTAAGGTTCATAGGTTGGTACTAGGCTATCAGCCCTAGGGCCTATACAAGCCTAGCCATAACAATTCCCTGGCTATTTCTTCCCACATTGTTTACTTTCCTGGACCCCTGTCTAGCAGGGCGACTGACGTGATCCCTGGGGTGAATTTCCTTTCTCCCATCCAATCGTCAAGGTTCCTCTTGAAGAGGTCCAAAGAGGCACTCTGCTTGACATGTATGGGCAATCTATTCCAGAGTCTGGGGAGTCTCTGGGTCAGGAACCTATCCCTCCAGCATGTTTTGTTCATTGTGATGACAAGGTTTAGATCCCTGGAGCGTGTAGCTCTGAGAGATTGGGATTTCTTTAAGTGTAGCATGTCCAACAGCTCTGGGTTTGACATGGCCTTGTATGTTAAGCAGAGATCGCCTCTGAGCAGGCGATATGCGACAGAGTACAGCTGAGTTTTTAGGCGGTCAGCGTGGGGCATCTGCTTTAGGCCTGTGATTCTTTTAGTGAGGTATTTCTGAGGCCTTTCCAGTTGTTGCAGATGTCTTGAGGGGTACATACCAAATGGGGCATTGTATTCTATAATGGGTCTAATGAGGGATGAGTACAGTGGGACAATGACCTCCTTTTTTCTGGATGAAAAGCCCTTTGTGATGAGGTGTGCCACATAGAAGGATTTCCTGACTGTTGTGGCGATGTGGTTATCGAAGGTGAGACAACTGTCCACCTGTGTCCCTAAGTCTCTTATCACACTTTGTGTTTAGTGTACTGCCACCTATATGGTAATTCATGGATACATGTTTTTTCCCAAAGGGGATAACAATACATTTCTTGGCATTGAGCTTGAGCCCATGGCTTTGGTACCAAGCATCTGTTTCTGTAAGGCCCTTTTGTAGAGTATCCACATCATTTGGGGATTCAATAATGGTTCCCAGATGTTCTTCATCTCACATTGCTGCAGTCCTTACACTTGGGGTAGTCCGCTGTCCTCGGTCGGCCCGAATATCAAAGTATAAGGCTGACGTCGGTCAAGGCGCATTTGACTGACATCAGGACGTCAGGGTACAAATGCGCATGACCGACGTCATATCCTCAGTCTTTTTTGCCGCATGGTCCGATGCAGAAGCAGTATTGCAAGTGCCGGTTGGCGTTCTGAAATTTTTCGATTCCGGAGTTTCAGACCGAGTCAAAGTTGGCTAAGTACCCCGTTGGGGAATATTTTGTTTTTTTCTTGCCTCAGTGGTTAAACGGATGTCAGAAAAAGTGAATAACTGCATTTCTTGTGGGAAACAGATACCGCATAGAGATTATCATACTTTGTGTATTCCTTGTTTAGGGCCTGAGCACGACGTTGTTGGGTGTCGCTCTTGTGCTAGATTCAATAAGCGCACTATAAAGAGGAGATTAGATTGTGCCAGGTTAGTCTTGGAAGCGGTGCAATTATAAAATGCCGTCGGATGCTCCGATGCCCGCTTCTTGAAGCGCAAGGACAAAGCAGTTAAGCCTAGGCTAGAAGAACCGTCCGTCGGACGCCAGTTCTTTAGAGGTGTCGGTGGAGCCGGTGGTTCCACGGAGGTTTCTTTGGGATCCCAGGGAGACCTTGTTATTGCAGGATGTGGCCTCTCAGGAGCAGGTCAGGGTGATGGGGCTTCTCAGGTTACTATACTCCCTCCCTGCCTAGGGTGGTTAGGCCCTCTCCTTCTGTTTCCAAGGCTTCTCCTAGAGGCAGGCCAGGTTTAGCTTCAGCTGGTGTCACCCCTAGTTCTTCTGGAACTGTGCCCAAGAAGCATATGCTTAAAATGGCAGAAGATTTGATTTCTTTGATTAGGGTTCTTTGCCCCTCCTGATAAGAGGCCTAGGGTGGAGCCTGAGCTAGGGAGTTTTGAGCAGGCTTGGATGTTTGAGTCTTGCTGAAGACTTGCAGGAGTACTCTCCTTATTCTGATTCTGATGTGGATGATTCTACTCCTTCTGCTTCTCCTCCTGAGGATTTTTCTTTTCAGAAACTCTTCATTCCATGAGGGAGCATTTTAAGTGGGAAGGTCAGGACTTCTCTGATTCCAGGAAAAGGCTTAGGGAATTTTGTTTTACCCCAGCATAGGCCTTTGGCTATACCTCCTGTTTTGGATGTAGTGGAAGATGTTTTACAGAAGCTTCTCTTAATCCTGATTCTTTGCCTCCTGCTCCTGTTAAACCGGATAGGTATTACAGGGTGCCTGAAGTTCATAAGTATCTTTTAAGAGTCCTAGGGCAGACCCAGAAACTGTTAGCCAGGGGCCTAAAGGTGTTAAGGCTTCTGTTGTCAAGAATCCGGTTCCTGCAGATAAAGAAGCCAGGGCCTTGGATAGATGGGGAAAGAAAGTTTATACTTCTTCCACTCTGGCTATGAGGGCTTTGAATTGCCAGTTTCACATGTTAAAATACCAAAACTATCTCCTTTCACAGTTGAAGTCTAAGGTTGATGCTCTGGCGGAAGGTATTGATTGTAAAGAGTTACAAGATTTAGTACATGTTTCTGAACAGGTGGCGAAGCATTCTTTGCAATGTGGTTTTGATGCTGTACAGGCCTCGTCTAGGGTGGCTGCCACTGGGTCAGTTCTTCGCAGGCACGCCTGGCTGAGGGATCAAAATTTATCAGACCATGTTAAAACAAGGATTTTAGATGCCCCTTTACAATCTGATGTGTTGTTTGGTTCTCCTGTTGAGGCAGTTTTAAAGAAAATGGAAGACAAGGCTAAGTCTATGCAGACTGTTAAAGATTTTTTGCAGGTTCAGCCTCCAAAGTTTAGTAGAAATTGGCCTGCTAAAGGGTGGACGTATCCTTCTTATGATTCCCAGTCTAGGGGTAGATCTAGACGTGGTAGGGGCAGAGCTCAGGGTTCTTTCAGGCCTAGAACAGGGAGTTCTCCTGCACAGTCTTCTGGTGAGGGCAGGGGTCAGTCCTTTCATAAACAGACCCAATGACCTACCTTTTCAGCTGCCAGAGCCTTCTCATCTGGCAGCACCTTTGGGAGGAAGGTTGGCACTTTTCAAAGAAAATTGGAGTTTAATTACCCAAGACAAATGGGTATTGGATATCATACACCAAGGTTACAGGTTTTATTTCCATACCTTGCCTCCTTTCAGAGGCATGCCAGACGTTCCTCCTCAACAAAGAATAGAGGCTCGCAAGCAAATTTCTCTGTTACTTCAACTAGGGGCCATACAGCCGGTCCCTATGCCAGAAGTGGGCCTAGGATTTTATTCTCGCCTGTTCCTAGTACCAAAGAAGGGGAACACGTGGAGACCAATTTTGGATTTATCTATCCTCAACACTTATCTGGACATTCCCAAGTTCAATATGTTGACGTTACAACAGCTTTTACCTCTGCTGGGCAAGGATCATTGGATGGTAACTTTGGATCTCAAGGAGGCTTACCTTCATGTTCCTATCAGACTAAGTTGCAGGAAGTATCTGCGTTTTTGAGCTGGGACTTCTCACTATCAGTTCTCTGCATTGCCCTTTGGCTTATCTACTGCACCCAGAGTGTTCACGAAAGTTCTGGCTCCAGTGATAGCTTTCTTCAGGCTAAAAGGAATACAGATCTATCCTTATTTGGACGACTGCCTGATTCTGGCTCAAGGAAGGAAGAGCTTCTTCATCATTTGGAATATGTGATAGCAGTGCTAAGATGCCTGGGGTATTCTGTGAGCGAAATAAAGTCCAGTCTAGTACCCTCTCAGGACATGTGCTTTCTGGGCGAGACTGAATACAGCATCCCAGATGGCCTTTTAACCCCGGACAAACAAAAGAATCTTTCCCTTTACTTCCATCAACTATCTCATCAGTCCGGGCTGACTGCAAGGACAGTCCTTCAAGCCTTAGGGTTCATGGCATCTTGTATTCTGGTGCTTCCCAATGCCAAACTGCATATGAGGAAGCTGCAATGGTATCTCAAAAATGTATGGACACAGCACTGCCAGGATCTGGACACTGTCATTCAAATAATACCTTGCATTCAAAAGGAATTTTTGTGGTGGGCTCAGGAATGTCACCTAAACAAGGGACTCTCTGTGACCCGGCCAGAGGCGAGTCAGATTTTAATGACAGATGCCTCAGACAAAGCTTGGGGAGCTCATCTAAATGGATGGATCCCCACGAGTGGAAATTGGATCCTCATGTATTTCAGAAATTGACAGTGTCATGGGGAACTCCAGACATAGATCTGTTCGCTTCTCCACTAAACCATCAGCTGCCAAAGTTTTGCACAAAAAGGTTTCATCCCACAGCTTGGAAAGTGGATGCTCTTTCTTTCAATTGGAGCAATCTTCATGTGTATGCCTTTCCACCTCTGCCTCTCCTCCCAAAGGTACTTCTAAAGGTCAGACAGGACAAGCCAAGGATGATTTTAATAGCTCCAGATTGGCCTCGACAGCACTGGTACCCATTACTGAGAAGTCTGTGCGGAAGCCTCCATGGCCTTTGCCTTGATTCCACACCTGTTGTCACAGGAGGACAGCCATTTGCTCAATGTCAAACTTCACTCTCTTCACCTAACAGCCTGGCATATTCTGTTTTGAACCATAGAGGGTCTCAACTTCCACAACAAGTTTTGACTGTGATTTTGGAAGCTAGAAGGCCTAGTACAAGGAAAGTGTACGCTGATAAATGGAAGAGATTTTTATTTTGGAGTGCAGCAAAGGATTTTGATGTTTCTGAGCCTAATTTAAGTGTGGCTCTTCAATATCTTACTGAGTTACTGGACAAAGGTTTGTCCTTCTCTTCTATTAAGGTTCATGCTGCAGCAATTTCAGCTCACTATGAATGTGACCCTCCATTGTTTTCTCATCCTTTGTTCAAGCAATTTCTTAGAGGGCAAAGAATATAAGACCCCACGAGCTCCTACTCCTGCTTGGGATCTCAATTTTGTGTTGGAGAAACTCACTCTACAACCTTTTGAGCCTGCAGCTACTTCTGAGTTGAAATATTTATCATGGAAGACTGCCTTTTTGTTGGCCATTACCTCTGCAAGAAGGGTTTCTGAACTGCAGGCCCTTATGGCGGTTGAGCCTTTCTTGATTTTCCATAAGGATAGGGTATCTTTACGTACTAATCCTTCCTTTATGCCTAAGGTGGTTTCTAGTGTGGCGTTAAACCAAA
This sequence comes from Protopterus annectens, assembly GCF_019279795.1. NCBI lineage: Eukaryota > Metazoa > Chordata > Ceratodontiformes > Protopteridae > Protopterus > Protopterus annectens. The sequence continues at coordinate 117,860,843 of NC_056745.1, forward strand.
CTATTCATTTGCCTACTTTTTATGCAAATCCCCAAAATAAAGGGGAAAAGATTTTGCACACTTTAGATGTACACAGGCAGTTGCGATATTATTTGGACAGAACTAAAGGGTTCAGGCAGTCTCAGCAGTTGTTTGTTTCTTTTGCTTTGAGTTCTCAGGGCAAGCCTGTGTCAAAACAAACTATTTCTAAGTGGATTGGGTTTTGCATTGCTTTCTGTTATTCCCATCATGGCAAGGAGATTCCAGCTGGGATTAGACCTCATTCCACTAGGGCTACTGCCACTTGACAGCCTTTTGAGGGAGTGGCAACCAAGGATATTTTGGAGGCAGCTACTTGGAGTTCAGTGCATACTTTTTCTAGGCATTATCACCTACCACTTTACTCTAAATCCAGGGCTGGTTTTGCCACTGCTGTTTTGCAGGGCATTTTGGCAGCTCCTGTTTCCTTGTAGTTTGTCCATCCTCCCTTACCTCTGCTTTGGGATTCTACCCAAGTGTAAGGACTGCAGCAATGTGAGATGAAGAACATAGTACAGTTTTGTACCTACCATAAATGTAGATGTTCAAGATCCACATTGCTGCAGTCAAACCCTCCCTCCTTCCCCTCTGTAGTTAGAGGTGGTTGTGTGGGTTGGGTTGTAAATATTGTGTATATTGTATATATTGTACATATAATTAGTGCAAGGGTGGTTGGTTGTTTGTTTGCTGTCTTTTGGTTTTGACCTTTATTTTTAGGGTCTTCTGACATCTGGGGCAAGAAAAGACTGAGGATATGACGTCGGTCATGCGCATTTGTACCCTGACGTCCTGATGTCAGTCAAATGCGCCTTGACCGACATCAGCCTTATACTTTGATATTCGGGCCGACCGAGGACAGCGGACTACCCCAAGTGTAAGGACTGCAGCAATGTGGATCTTCGAACATCTACATTTATGGTAGGTACAAAACTGTACTTTTGCAGTCATCTGCAAACTTTGTTAGCCAGAGTCCCTTAGTGTTGACCTGTACTTCAGAGAAGTAGATGCCAAACAAGAGCGGCCCCAGGACTGAACCCTGAGGTACTCCACTTGCAACTTGTCTGGAGCTGGATTTGGAGTCGGCTACTTTTACAGTGTGGGTTCTATCAGTAAGCTATTTAGCAACCCATTGGGTGACCTAGGGATTAATGCCCAACTTAGTAAGTTTATCTATGATTCCATTAAGGCTTCCCAGGAGATCACCAATACCTGCATGGGACCTCAATTGTGTGTTGGAAAAGCTCACCTTGCCTCCATTTGATCCAGCTGCTACTGCAGATATAAAGTTCTTATGGAAAACAGCTCTGCTCCTAGCAATTACTTCAGCAAGAAGAGTCTCAGAGCTACAGGCCGTCATGGCTGTGGAGCCTTTTATCATATTTTACCCAGACAGGGTGTCTCTGAGGACCGATCCTTCATTTATGCCTAAGGTGGTTTCCAGTGTGGCTCTTAACCAAACCATTCATCTGCCAACCTTCTATCCAAATCCGCAGAACAAGGGGGAGAGAATTCTGCATTCCTTGGACGTACACAGACAGCTAAGATTCTACTTGAGCAGGACAAAAGCTCTAAGAAAAACTGAGTAATTACTAGTGACATATGCTGCAGGATCAGAAGGAAAGGCAAAGCAGACTATTTCAAAGTGGGTAAGCCACTGCATTCCTTTCTGCTACTTGCACCATGGCAAACCTGTGCCCAAGGACATTAGATGTTTGTGTTTCACTGTTGCAGTCATTACTCTTGGGTTATCCTGCTGGCAGGCTACCCGCAGTCGGCCTGAATTCCAAAGTCTAGGTCCGGCGTCGGTTGCTGTCTCCTCTTCCCTGATGTCAGTGCGCCAGGGGTATAAAAGATGCAGCCGATGCCATTTTCTTAAGTCTTTCTTGCCGCGCGGTGCCCGAAGCAAAAGCAGTTTGCAAGTGCCGGTCGGCCGACTCCTGAGATTTTCACAGATGAATTTCAGATCCGAAGTCTTCATTAAAGCTAAGTACCCCATTGGGGAAACTTTTTTTTCTTGCTCCAGACCGAAGTCAGAAAAAGTTAACAATTGTAGTTCTTGTGGGAAGCAAATACTTCATAAGGATTTTCATTCTTTTCATTCTTACTGTATTCCTTGCCTAGGCCCTGATCATAACGTTGCTAGCTGTCTGTTTTGTGCTAGATTCAACCAACGCACTAAGTGTCCGTTTGATTTTTCTTTTCATTACTTTGGCCAAAAATTCAGTTATATAATGCCGTCAGAACAGCCGACGACTGAAGTTTCTAAAAAATGCAAGGAAAAAGAGGACAGGCATCAGAGATCCAAAACCGATGAGGCTTCCGTTAAGCCAGTCGCCGGTTCTCAGTGAGGCGCTTTCGCAGCCCCTGACGCCCGCTACCTCAGAGCCACAGGCCGCTGACGACTCCCACATGGAGCCAGCTAGGCCTCTGGATACTCAAGGTATTGGACACACTGAAATAATTACAGATATGTCCGGAGCCGCTGTGCAGGCATCAGCTTCTGAGGGTGTTTTCAGACCTACATAGCTATATGTAAAGCCTACTTCAGATTCTAAAGCAAAGACTAAAGCAGCTTTAAAGACAAAGAAACAAGTACAGCATTCTCCAGGACAAACTTCCATGCCTAAGAAACATGCTCAAAATGGCTGAAGACCTTATTACCTTGATCAGGGGTTCCCAATCCCCTTCCTGAAAAGAGGCCTAGGCAAGAGAACGGACTATGACTCTTCAGATCAGGTTTCCATTTCCTCTGATTCCTCTTCTGTACAGGAATACTCTCTTCCTCCCTATGAGGATTCTGATGCTGAAGAATCCATTCCTTCAGCCTCTCCTCCTGAGGATTATTCTTTTGGGGAAACCCTGCATACCATGAAGGGAGCACTTGCACTGGGAGAGCCAAGATTACTCAGATTCAAAGAAAAGGCTTAGAGATTTTCTTTTACTTCCTCAGCACATGCCTCTTGCTATTCCCCCTGTGCTAAACATTGTAGATGTATTTTCAGAGTCCGGTCTTTCTCCAGACTCCTTACCTCCAGCTCCTGTTAAACCAGACGGATACTACAGGGTTCCAGATTCACATAAATTTCTTTATAAAAACCCTGCTGCTGACCCAGAAACTATTTCTCGGGGTCCCAAAGGGGTTAAGGCCGCTACTGCAAAAAAACCTATCCCTTCTGACAGGGATTCACGGGCACTAGACAGATGGGGGGAAAAGGTTTACACTTTTGCTACTTTGGCTGTGAGGGCTTTAAATTGTCAATTTCATATGATTAAATATCAGCAATACTTAATGTCACTGTTAAAACAGAAAATGTTGGCCAATTCTGATTGTGCAGAAAATAAGGAAATGCCGGATTTATTGCATACAACTGAACAAGTGGGAAAAAGCATACATTGCAATGTGGTTTTGATTCTCTGGAGGATTCCTACAAGGCCGGAGTTACGGGTTCTGACATTAGGAGGCATGCTTGGTTAAAGGAACAAAATCTGCCTGATCATGTTAAAGCAAAATTATTAGATGCTCCATTACAGCATGATACTTTATTTGGTGTTAAAGCAGAAAAGGTTTTGAAGAAAATGAAGGACAAAGCGAAATCTATGCAAACAGTAAAGGATTTTTTACAGGTTCAGCCACCAAGATTTAGCAGGAACTGGCCTACAAAGAATTGGTCCTTTCCAGTGTCGGACAGGCCACAAAGAGGCAGATACAGACGTCCCAGAGGCAGATCCCAGCCCCAGGGCTCATACAGTGGAGAAGACAAAGCACAGCCATACAGGAAACGGTCCCAATGACTTGCCTCTGCCAGCACCAAGCACTTATCTTCTTGCAGCCCCCTTAGGGGGAAAACTAGCACTTTTCTCTCAAAATTGGCACATGATCACCCAGGACAAATGGGTATTGAATATAGTGTCCCAGGGCTACAGGTTCCACTTTCACACCCTGCCAAAGGCAAAAGGTATGCCAAACCTGCCAAACAATCAATGGGCAGAGGCACAAAAACAAGTTTTGTCCCTTATGAACATGAGGGCCATTCAGCAAGTACCACAGCAAGAGCAGGGGCAAGGATTTTACTCAAGACTTTTCTTGGTACCCAGAAAGGACAAAGCTTGGAGACCAATACTGGACCTGTCTATTCTAAACACATTTCTGGACGTTCAAAAATTCAAAATGTTAACTCTGCAGCAGCTTCTGCCCATGCTGGGCAAGAAGGCTTGGCTTTGGTA
>NC_056745.1:117865584-117900823 GCF_019279795.1 Protopterus annectens
TCTATGTCTAAAAAACTGACGCCTGGGCCACATGTGCAGGCCCCTATGCCTAAAAAAGAAATGATCAAAATGTCTGAAGTTTTAATTACTCTGATCAGGGGTAGCCAACCCCCCCCCCCCTTCTAAGAGGCCAATGCAAGACATTGATTATGAATCTTCTGAACAGGATTCTGTTTCTTCTGACTCTCCTAATGACCGGGATTTGGCTATACCTACTTATGAGGACTCTGATGCAGAAGATTCCATTCCTTCTGCTTCTCCCCCTGAGGATTTTTCTTTTGAGCAAACTTTACATACCTTACGGGAGCATTTCCACTGGGAAAGTCAGGATTTCTCTGAATCAAAAAGAGACTTAGGGATTTTCTTCTACTTCCTCAACATAGGGCTTTGGCTATACCTCCTGTCCTAGACATTGTTGATGATGATTTTTCAGAATCTAGTATGGCTCCTGATTCTCTGCCTCCTTGAAAGCCAGACAGATATTACAGGGTTCCTGACTCTTACAAATTCCTTTTCAAAAATCCTATTGCAGATCCTGAAACCATTTCTCAGGAACCCAAGGGCATTAAGGTCTCTACTGCAAAAAATACTACCCCTTCTGATAGAGATTCCAGGGCGCTGGATAGATGGGGTAAGAAGGTTTACACTTCTGCAACCTTGGCAATCGGGGCTTTAAATTGTCAATTTCATATGCTTAAATACCAGCAGCATATCATGGGACTGCTTAAACAGAAAATGATGTTAATTCCTGACTGTGTGGAAAATAAAGATTTACAGGATTTATTGCATTCAGCTGAACAAGTTGGAAAACGTACTTTGCAATGTGGTTTTGATTCTTTGGAGGCCTCTTGCAAGGCTGCTGTAACTGGCTCTGTGTTAAGAAGGCATGCTTGGCTCAAAGAGCAAACTCTGCCTGATCATGTTAAAGCAAAATTGTTGGATGCTCCTTTGAAACAAGACAGTCTCTTTGGTAATAAGGCTGAAGAAGTTTTAAAAAAAGATGGAAGATGAAGCTAAATCTATGCAAACTGTGAAAGATTTCTTACAAGTGCAACCTCCAAGAGTTAGTAGGCACTGGCCTACTAAGAACTGGTCCTTTCCAGTTCCTTTGAGAGCCACTCAAGTCAAACCCAGACATTCCAAAGGCTCCAGGTTTCAAGTCACTAGGGACTTTTGGAACAAAACAATGGGGTGCCTCCTCCTCCAAATCTGGAAACAACAAGGCACCTCCCTATGGTAAGCAGTCTCAATGACTTCCCTCTACACTTACCTTTCAGCCGCCCCTTTGGGGGGAAAACTTGCACTTCATGCAAGAAACTAGCAACTTATAACCCAGGACAAATGGGTTTTAAATATAGTATCCCAGGGATACATATTTAATTTCCACACGTTGCCAATCCCAAACAGATGGCCAGACCTGCCCCCAAATCAATGGGCAGAGGCCCAGAAGCAAGTACTGTGTCTCATGAACATGGGAGCTATTCAACCAGTCACAGTAGAGGAAAAGGGACAAGGTTTCTACTCGAGACTTTTCCTGGTACCCAGAAAGGACAAATCATGGCATCCAATTCTGGACTTATCTACACTAAACACATTTCTGGACATTCCAAAATTCAAGATGCTGACTCAACAGCTACTTCCTATGCTAGGCAAAGATGGCTGATTGGTAACTCGAGACTTACCTGCATATCCCAATCAGGGAATCTTGCAGAGGATACCTCCGCTTCAAAGCAGGCTATTTGCATTACCAGTTCTCTGCACTGCCCTTTGGCTTATCTACTGCGCCCAGGGTCTTCACAAATTGCCTGGCTCCAGTAATTGCATTTTGCATACCTGGACGATTGTCTAATTCAGGCAGAAAACAGGGACATTCTTCAAAAACATCTTTCATTTGTAAAAAGGTTCTAACTTGTCTAGGGTGCACCATTGTAAAAGGAAAAAACTTCAAAGACCAATGCCCGTTAGGTTTAAGCAAGGCACCCTTTATTACTTGCAGCAAGGAGACAAAGCATGTAGGTACAGGATTTGTCTGGCTCTTTGGTGATCAGTATGTTATTCTTATACAGTTCTCCATGTCACACAGAAAATGTTACTATTCTATTGTTGACGTAGTTAGACACAGCTTTCTGTATGTTCTACAGAAAATGTTACCAGACTTATTGCTGACATGGTCAGATTATTTGCTGTCTTGCAAAACATTTTGAGAAAAACAACCTGGCCTTGGGCTTATTTTAGCCCACCTTAACTTTTCAATTCTTCAATTGTACAGTTTTAATACATGTGTTACATTTTGTCTAGATTCAAGGTACATTTCTAGCTTTAGTACAAGTAATGCTGGCTATGGTTTATACGTTCAAGCATCTATTGTTTTCTTTATCAAAGCTTCTAGCAGCTGCATATTTTCTCATGGCATAAGCAGAAATGAATTATCTCTAAGTTTCATGACATTAGCAGAAATTAAATGTCTCTTGTTAAGTTTCTAATAGCTGTGCAAATTAATGCAGTGTGAACAGAATAAATGTATTAACCCTTTTAAACCTTGAAGCACTAAGCATGCATATTACTGTTTGTATATTTTTCTAACATTTCCCCCCTTTTAATACTTTTATTCTACTTTCAAGATAAGCATAAACAGTTTTTTTCTTCCCCTAACCTCTTCTGCTCAGGATTTGCAGTTGAGAGTCATTCAGTTTAAGCTCATGAAAGCATTTTCAGTTTTTTTTTTTAGCAATTCTTCAAGTTCAGCACCTTGGTATAAGGTTTCTGAAACTGAAATGTCTATAAAATTTTTAATCAGTCTTTTTATGCAGGGGATGCAGCAGCAGCACACACACCACACCAGTAGGATTACTCCTACACAGATGGCAATCAGTGTTCATCAGGATGCTGCCCCACCCCCCCAAACAATTTCTGGAAAAAGCCCGTCAATGGATTTGGTCCTGGTGTGGTCATGGCTGACACCTGCTGAGTTACCTCAAGATGGTTGTCTATCTCGTGTTTGTGGTCAGGAATATACGAACAGCACTCCTCCTGGATTAAAGCGCACGTACCTCCTCTCGCCGCTACTGTGAAGTCAAGAGCCATGCGATTTTGAAGCACCACTGTTCTCATGGCAGTCAGTTCATCAGGCACCAATTCTAGGGCAGAAAAGGTTGCATTGCTCATTATTTCGAGAAGCTTAGACAATTTTGTCAGTTCCCAGATTGATTTTGTTGCTCCATATGCTGGCAGTACACCTCCCCACGATGTAACAGTATCCCTCAAGTCCATGTGTGACAGTCCATTGTTCCCTAAGCCCACGGCATGATGGTTTTTCCAGCGTGCATTGATTTGCCCCACTGGATTGACAGGCTTCTTGATTTCTCGAACATTACGAATTTTCCCTTAAGGTAAAACTGCTGTGTGTCGTATGGCCGGAACCAGGTACCCCAAAAAACAACTGCCGGACCAATTTTCAGGTAGCCATTTATATGCTTTTCTACCACATATAAAGTAACAATCTTCTACTTTAGTAGTAACTTTTACTATGCCCTGGCTCTGCATGAAACATTTTTTTATCGATTTATAGACAGTTGTCTGTAGAGATCAGCATTATGTTTTACTTCAACTGTCCTATGCATCAGTTCAACAAATGTATCATAGCTCATGTTGCAATAGGATCAGATGTTATCAGGTTTAGTGTAGCATCTATTAGGGAACAGTCACATTGCAATTGCTCCAACCCACCTTAACTGTATCATTCTTGTAAAAACACACAGTTCCCTTCTGTTGAACAGACAAGTGCAGTGCTACTTTATCTTGTGATGTGACATCTGATGTATCATGAATTAGGTTTTCCCAGGTCTTGTTGGCTCCTAGGGGAACTGAAGTTAACAGTAACCCCCCATATGCTATTGGTAAAGCTGTGCAAATCCAGCAATTCAAAACATTGAAGGTTTCAGCATACACATATTTGATTGCCTGGTAAGTGTTAAAGTTCAGGTGCCACTCTGCACGCTTGTTCAGTTCAATTTGTGTGGCTGAGAAAAGGAATGGCCACAACAAAAAGATTATTGTCACTAGTACGGTCAACAGGATGGTTATGCAATACTTTTGTGGAAACGGTTGTTCTGCGTTTCTGTTTTCTCCGACTCTCCCAAGTATGTGTATTTGGATCTTACTGGATTCCGTCATCTTTACTTTGGACACGTGCTCTTACTCTCTGCCCTAATAGGACCTTCAGCACCGATGGTTTCTTCACTGGGGTTGAGACCGATCAGTCCTATTGATCCTGACTTCCCTTTGTAGCCAGACTTTGTGCTGAGGGCCCTGATGGAGAGGTAAGATTTTTGTCCAACTCAAAGTTCTTAACCAGCTTGCAGTGCGTCAGGTGTATCCACGAAGCTCGTTCTGCTATCTTGACTGCAGTGGGTGTCGAAAGAAGCACCTGGTAGGGACCTTCCCACCTTGGCGATGCCCAATTTTTTCGCTTGATGATTTTGATCCACACCTAGTCTCCTGGCGTCACTGCCACTTCTGATGTTTCTGTTTGTTTTCTATCTGAAACAGAATTTGACTGCAACAGATGTTTAGAACTCAACAACTTTTTCATATATTCAGCTAGTGTGAAATCAGCTTCCTGGTCTGATGACATGAGAAGTTTCCAGTGGGTTGTATAATAAGCTCTTCCAAATAGTTTTTCAAAAGGAGTCTATCCTTTTGCTGTAGGGACAGTTCTCATGCTCAACAGTGCCAGGGGTAAACAGTATAACCAAGTTTTTCCTGTCTCAGTTGTTAATTTTCTCAATTTGCTTTTTAGTATACCATTATGCCTTTCAACTAGCCCTGCAGATTGCAGATGGTATGCACAATGATTTTTTAAAGAAATACCAAAATGCTTACTCAACTGATGTATGGTTTGATTTACAAAGTGTGTACCATTGTCACTGTAGATTCTTTCCGGAATACCAAACCTAGGAATGATTTCCTTGACAAGTACTTTTGCCACCGTAGCTGCATCTGGATTTTTGGTTGGAAAGGCTTCCACCCATCTGGAAAACATATCTACAATGACAAGACAATACTTCTTATTTTCACATTTGTTCAATTCTATGAAATTAATACAAATAGTGTGAAACTAATATGGTGGTGTAGGGAAACTCCCTTGCTTGGGCTTTATTGCCCCCTGTGCATGATGTTTGTTACAAATCTGACACATCAAACAAAATGTTTTAGAGTAGTTTGTAAATCCGTACGTTGTGAACACCTGGTTCACCAGCTGTACCATCCCCCCTGTTGAGACATGGCACTGCCCATGGCTCAACAATGCTGCATAGCGAAACAAATTAGAGGGTAGTATCGGTTTTCTCTCTCTAGAGATGTACAGCCCCTTTTCGAGGATTGCTCCTCGTTTTATCCATCGCTGTTTTTCAGCTTGCGTAGTGAGTGTCTGAAACTTTAGATTTAGATGTTGTAAACAATGCAGAGGGTTGTAATTCTTCATTTAAAAGAAATACTTCTGTGGCAGCTGTATCAGCTCTCGCATTACCTTTTGAAATCCTATCTTGTTGCTTGGTGTGAGCTGTGCATTTACAAATGGCTATTTTCTGAGGTAACTGAATAGATTCTAAAAGATCTAAGATAAACTGCGCACGATTTCTAGATTTGCCAGTAGATGTCGTCATTCCCCGGTTTTTCCACTGTTGCACAAAAACATGTACAGTAGAAAAAGCATACTGGCTATCAGTAAAAATGTTTACACATTTACCCTTTGCTAAGGTACATGCCTGTGTCAGGGCAATCAATTCTGTTGCCTGTGCAGATAAGTTGTGTGGTAAAGGTTTTGCTTCTATAATCCCAGTATCAGAGACTACTGCATATCCTACTAGGTTCTGTCCTGCAGGACCCCTTTTGCACGAGCCATCCACGTAGTATGTCACCTCGGCATCATCCAAGGGGACATCTGTGAGATCTTTTCTAGGTAGTGTCTTTTGCTCATTTACCTGCAGGCAGCGGTGCGATGTGCCATCTGCAGGGGTCAGGAGCAGAGTAGAAGGGTTTAAAGTCGTGCATCGTTCAATTGTCATATGAGGTTGGCTCAACAATATAGTTATACAGGAAAGATGCCTAGCAGGGGAAAGATATGCCACCTTTTCTTGTAGTAAAATAATCGTGACTGCATGAGGTACTCTCAAAGTGAGAGGGTGGAACAAGACTACTGAGGCTGAAGCCTGTACTGCCATTGTGGCTGCAACTACTGCTTGTACACAGTGGGGTAAGGACCGTGCCACTGGGTCTAGTTGTGATGAGTAGTAAGCAATGGGGCGTTGCTTATCCCCATGCTGTTGTGTTAACACTGATGTCATGTAACCCTGCTTACAATCTACAGTTTGGAAAAAACGTTTGATAGTTTGGCAATCCCAGAACTAATGAGGATGCTATTAACTGCTTTAGTTTACAGAATGCAGATTCTGCCTCTGGTGTCCATTGTAACAAATCCTGCGCTGCCATAGGCTTCTTATATATAAGGTCAGTCAGAGGTGCAGATTCCAAGGCATAGTTTGGAATCCAGCTCCGGCAAACATTAGTTGTACCCAGGAAGGACATAATTTCCTTCTTGGTAGTGGGTTTTGGTCCTTGCAAAATTGCTGTTTTTCTGTCCTCATCTAATGTTCTACCTTCCTTGGATATTACATATCCTAGATATTTGACCTGTTTTTTCCAAAGCTGCAGTTTATTTTTATTTACCTTATGTCCCTCAGCTGCTAAAAATCGTAGAAGTGCTATGGTATCTTCTCTACAATCCCTCTTGGTGGGGTGAATCCCGCCAAGTTGCTTGCCATTTCTTGCGCGAATATCGTTGGACTTTCACAATATCCCTGTGGTAGTCGCATATATGTATACCTTTTCCCCTGAAATGTAAATGCAAACCAGTACTGGCTATCAGGGTGTATCAGTATCGAAAAAACGCTTTGCTGATGTCTACCACAGAAAAATACTTTTGTTGAGGTTTTAAATTATTCAACAGGGTGTGTGGATCTGGCACCGTGGGTGCCCTTGGTATTACCGCATCACTTACAGCTTGTAAATCCTGGGCCATATGCCATTCTTCATTGGCCTTTTTAACTGGAAATAAGGGTGTGTTACATGGTGAATCAGGAGATTCTACTAGTATCCCTCCTTTAAGTAAGGCTGCTATAATAGGCTTTATCCCTGCCTCTGCATCTTTTCTTAAGGGATACTGTCTTTTTTGTGGTCTGAATGCTGACTTTGGTGTGATAGTAACTGGTCCCGCTGTACGAATGAGTCCTACATCTGATTTCCCTGTTGACCAGAGAGTCTCTGGTATATTTCGTAAGGCATTTTCTTCCTCCTTTAATAGGAGTGTCAATCAGCTGTCCTCGCTAGACTGCAAGTGCACAGCTGGGTTGGTCTGAGTTATCCAATTCAACTTTTGTACTTGTATTCCTTGTTCTGACAGTTCTAGTTCTGTCTGTTTCTCCCATCTCGTGGCCTTTTCTCCCAGGTCTGCCCATTCTGTATTTCTGTTTTTGGTTAAGCTAACATGTGGTAATCGATTAGATTTATAAAGTGCAAAGAACTCCTGGGGCAATGAACAGCTGGCTACACTGTTCCCTTTTGTGTCCCAGTACAGGTTACGCAATATCAATCTGTTTGCATGATTCTTAAATAATTCTTGCTCATATTCCTTATCAGGTCCTGGTGTGTTGCATTAATACAGGGTACAGTGCAACAGGTGTTGCTTATCAATGTCAAGGAAGGGGAACTTGCTGATGGCTAAGTTCGTTAACTCTTTGGTCACAGTCCCTGGCCAGTCGTAACCAAGTCCTGGCTGTACCAATAAAACATTTCACCCTCCGATTGCACTACAAAGGTATTAATTTGTCACTGTGCTTCCATACCCTGCATGGTTGGGACTACTGCTATACCAAATAGCTGCATGAGGTCTCTGTCCAAGAGATTTACTGGGCATTTTGCAGAAGCTACAATTTTGCTTCTCTGTATCGATCCTGAAACTGGAGCAGTTATTGCAATGTTACAGGAGAGAGGCTCCCGATACAGCTGTCCATTAGCTGCTTTGACCAGTATGTAATCAGGTGACTGTGTTTTCTGGCAGTTCGGAGGGGTGTATCAGGGTTCGTGATGCCCCTGAGTCACACAAAAATTTGACCCCTCTCCCGTCTACCAGGAGTGTAACTTCTGGTTTCGTGTCTGCTAAATAGAGCTTCAAGCTCAATAAAGCTAGGTCTAATATTTCATTTTCTTCATTGTCACTAACTTCCTGCACTTCCTCTACCCCCTCTATCACATTCTCATTTGTCCTTTCTTTGCTAGCCCCTTCTAGTGATTCCTGACTACCATATAGTCAGTCCTCACCCTCCTTGTCTTCTGTTGTTGCCTTCTTGTTTTTCTTGCAATCCCTTGCCAAATGTCCCTTTTTACCTCATTTAAAACATTCTCCACTTTTCTTTCGCCCTTCAAAGTCCTCTGGTCGCTGATCAGATTTTGTTTCCCTGTGCATTTTTCTTTCCCTTTTTCCCAGACTGTACTACATAAACTTTTGCTCCATCTTCTACAGAAAATACTTGAGCTTTCTTTTTCTTTTTGCTATTAAAATGCCTTTCGGTATGCCTAGCATATTCAAGTAATGATTGTAACCTGCTTGTGCAATGGTCTACCATGTGTTTCGTAATAAAACTGCTTATAGGTGCACTACTGCTCTTTAAAAATGCATTCTTTAACTGCTGTTCGTATGGGGAATCTTGTGTTTGATCTTCAGGAACCTGCATTCCACAGTGGTTATTAAAACTTTCTAACAACCTGGCATAATACCAGTCAATTGTTTCACCTTCTTGTTGGATGCATTGATTAATGCAAGTCTAGTCTGCCCTAGGTTTCCATTTTTTCAGAGATGCGGTCTGTAAGACCTTTTACTCTGGTGTCTAATTCTGCGCTGCTATGTGGGAGGGGACTTTGTGCAGCGTCACGGGGATTCCAGTTCCCACTAATCGTGTACCAATCTGGCCCTACAATTTGTCCAACTACTTTTTCTATTTCTTCTCCGTTTAAGTTATAACTCAACCTCATTCCTTGTAAATCTTCTGAGAATTTTCTAAAATTAACCTTTGGATGGGGAATTCCCTCAGTGGCTTTCCGGATATCTTCCAGAGTCCAAGGTCTATACACTAAGATAGTTGGGTCCTGATTGTCTTGACCTGCCTGAGGATTGGGTACTTCTATAAGCGGGCATATTTCTTCTTTTTCTTCTCCTATAGATCGTGAATTTTTAACTATTTGCCATAACTCGATGCCTTCTTCTGAGTTACCTGCCTTTGTTTGGGACCTGGTCCCGATGAGATCTCTAATTTTAGTCAGTTTTAAGTTTCACAATATCTCTATCTTCAGTGACCACAGGATATAGTGGGGGTGGACTAATCTGTTCACTTGCTTCATATTCTGGTAAGGGAGGCGGAGGTGCTGATGCTATTACTAAGTTGTTATCCTCCTTATCTAAAAACATTGCTTTTGAATCTGTTATTTTGGTCTCTATGGTTTACTTCCTTCAGCCACCTGTGTGCCTGAGGAATTCCTAATCGACGTTGCTTTTTTACCCGACCTTTGGAATCGTTTTTGAGCTGTTTGATAACTTTGATAAGCGAGGATTTTTCTAATTTTCTGTTGAATTCATATTTATTAACCCATTTTGAATAATATCTAATATTGTCGGCGTGCTGCGACTGCATATATTTTGCGTCTTCCGTTAACGGCAGGTTTTGGGGTCTTTTTGTGCAATTATTACCGATTTTGTTCTACCCTTTGATCGTTACGTAACTTCTCTTAATTTTTAACGTGGTACCACGGATTTTGTTAGTCTCTTCAGAATGACTGCCTACTTATTCTGTTTCTCCTGATCTATGACAAGACAGTAATTTTTTTTGTCCCTGACTTGCAAGAAAAATACAATCTGACAAAAACAATACACATCTAGTCCCTGATCTAGAACAGAAAACAGAAAAAAGTAGATTCACCTTACCTGAGCCTACGTGATTGATCACCGATTCGCGGAGACCCGTCCTTCAGTCACAGATCAGAAAGTGGCTGGCCTTTTTTGAACGACAATTCAGTCGGAGGACTTTCCATATAAGAAGAACTGATTTGGTTTCTTCCCCGTACAGTTTCAACCACCTGGCCGTCTGATCCAAGGTGAAGAGAGGGTTCCGGCTCGAGGGACCAATCTGTAAAAGGAAAAAACATCAAAGACCAATGCACGTTAGGTTCAAGCAAGGCACCCTTTATTACTTGCAGCAAGGAGACAAAGCATGTAGGTACAGGATTTGTCTGGCTCTTTGGTGATCAATATGTTATTCTTATACAGTTCTCTTCATGTCACACAGAAAATGTTACTATTCTATTGCTGACGTAGTTAGACACAGCTTTCTGTATGTTCTACAGAAAATGTTACCAGACTTATTGCTGACATGGTCAGATTATTTGCTGTCTTGCAAAACATTTTGAGAAAAACAACCTGGCGTTGGGCTTATTTTAGCCCACCTTAACTTTTCAGTTCTTCAATTGTACAGTTCTAATACATGTTACATTTTGTCTAGATTCAAGGTACATTTCTAGCTTTAGTACAAGTAATGCTGACTATGGTTTATACTTTCAAGCATCTATTGTTTTCTTTATCAAAGCTTCTAGCAGCTGCATATTTTCTCATGACATTAGCAGAAATGAAATGTCTCGTTAATTTCATGACATTAGCAGAAAATAAATTTCTCAAGTTTCTAATAGCTGTGCAGATTAATGCAGTGTGAACAGAATAAATGTATTAACCCTTTTAAACCTTGAATGCACTAAGCATGCATATTACTATTATATATTTTTCTAACAACCATAAACGAAAAGAAATCACAACTGGTACCCTTTCAAAAAATTACATTCCTGGGTGCAAGCTTGAATAAAACTGCCCAGATGGCTTACCTTACGCCAGAAAAGCAAATTAAATTTGGTGACTTGCTTCAAACAGGTCGCCACAAAAACCCTGCTATATCTGCAAGACAAATACTGCAAGCCTTTGTGTTCATGGCCTCCTGCATTCTTCTAATTCCATATGCAAGACTGCATATGAGGAAACTACAGTGGTATCTAAAAAGCCTATGGTGTCAACATTCTCAAGACCTAGAAAAACGTTTATTTACATTTGTTGACTGGGAGTGTCCGACTGGACCTAGGTCCATTTTCAGCGGAAGCCCGGGGAGAAAAGCTCCACAGTTAAAATATACAGACAGTTACATTGGATTTACATAGCGATTAACAATTTGATTAACATAGCAATTAATTACAAACATCAGTAGACAACTAGAATCTTTATCTGCAAGTACATAACCGACATTAACAATTGTTGCAATAAGAAGTTCCTGCTGTATAATAAGTAGTAGGCTTATGAACATCCGAGCTTGCTATAATCAAGGTAGTTAGTGGGGTGGAAAGAAAGGTAGTGGTTGGATGGGGTAGGCGATATTAGAGTGGGAGTTGCAAGGGCATAGCCAGCATGTTTTTAGGTGCACTTTTAGTAAAGTTTTGAAGTGGGTGCATGATGGTATGGAGGTAATTGTGGGTGGGAGGGAGTTAAATAATTTGGCTATGGCACAAGAGAATAGTGCTTCACCAGCAGAGTTATTGGCGTTAATGATCTGCAAGTGATTTTTGTTGCTGGATCTTAGTGGTCTGGTGGTGCGATAGGGTTGGAGTAGATTCTGGAGGGATGGAACATTTAGTGGATGGTTTACTAGTTTGTGGTTGAGGGAGAGTTGATACCATTGAAGGAGGTAAGGGAGTTCAAGCCAGCCCAGTTCAGCAAGTGAGAGACAGTGGTGACTACGGTAGGATGCCCCTGTGGCAAATTTGGCGATTTTTGTTGTAGCAGTTCTCTAGCTTGTTTAGATCGCACTGCCTTAGGTTGGTATATATTGGAGAGGCATAAAGTAGGGTGGAGATGAGGTGGGAATTTGCTACTGAAATCTTTGCTGCTTTGGTGTGAAGTTGTTTATTTCTGTATAATGCTACTTTTTTTGTGGACTTTTTTTATGGTCATGGATATGTGAATGTCAAATTTTAATTTGTCTGTTTCCACTCCTAGCAATTTGGTGTGTTCTGTTGGGTGTATTGTGGTGTTGTCTTTTGCTGTGATGTTAGTGAGAGTTGTTTTGAGTATGTTTGGTGGGTTGGAAGATTAGTAGTTTAGTTTTGTTTGGGTTGAGTATTTATTGGGTATCTGATAACCAAGTTTCAACAGAGGAAAAGGCTTCCTGTGTGACTTTTTGCAGTTTGGGTAGGGACTGGGCTGAGCAGATGATGTTTGAGTCATCTTGAGTATTGTATGAGTGTGCCATGTTTGGTGGCAGAGACTAGATTATTGGTGAAAATAGAGAAGAGTAGGGGTCCAAGGATGGATCCTTGGGGAACCCCTATAGAGACAGGTAGTTGGGGAGATGTTCTGCCGTACAACGGATTGTTGGCAGTCAGACAGGTAACTCTGAAACCAGTTGGTGACTGAGAAGGATAGATTGAGGACAGAGATGAGTTGTTTGTGTGGGACCATGTCAAATGCGTTGGTTAGGTCTAGGAACGTAGCTGAGGAGAGAGACATTGTTTTAATGCTGAAGGATAGTGTTAGTAAAGGAGAGTAAGGCAGTGGTGCTGCTATGGTTTGTTCGGAAACCATGCAGAGTATTGGAAAGGAGGTTGTTAGTAAGGAGGTAGTCTTGAGACCAGAGTGCATTTCTCTAGTATTTTGGAGAGTGGAGATAGAATAGCTATGGGGCGGTAATTGGTTAGTTCTGTGGAGGGGCCGCATTTGTGGAGGGGAATTGTATGTGATACTTTCCATAGTGTGGGGATGTAAATTTCTGATAGAGATCAATTAATCCAAGATGGATACTGGGTAGGCCAGAGCATCAGCTGTGATTTGTAGGTATTCACCTGGGAGGTTGTCTGCTGCTAATTTGGTGGGCTTAAGTTTGAGTTTTTTTTATGTTGAAGGTAGGTACAGGAGAAAAAGAGAAGGCAGTGTGGAGATTACTAGTTGAAGGTGTGGGTTGGAGAGGGGAGGGGGGTTGTGTTTAGCTAGTGATAGTATGGTTTGTGTGAAGTGTGTGCTGAATGCAGTAACAAAATTTTCGAAGGAGTGAGGGATGTTAGGAGGAGGGGTAGTGACTTTACCTGGGTGGAGGATGGAGTTTATGGAGGACCAGAATTGTTTGGGGCTATGTTGGGAGGAGTCTAGGGCAGAATGGTAGTATTTGAATTTGTCCTGTTTTATTAGCTTTTTGACTCTTGCATAGTTCTAGGAATTTGTCTAGTTGAGGGGTTTTGGTTTTGCACCAGTGCTCCCAGGCTTTATCCCTGTTTTTCATTTCTGACTTAGTGGTTTTCTTTAGCCATGGGGAGGGTTGTGCTTTGCTTCTGGAAAGTCTTATGGGGGCACGGTAATTAAGGATGCTGAGGAAGGTAGTATTAAAAAATTCAACTGCGTCATCGAGACTGTGGTACTTTAGAGGATGCCAGTTACATTCTTTGAGGGATGAGATGAATGTGAGTGGGTTAAAGTTTATTTTTTTACGTACTTTGATTGTAGATGACCGGTTTAGCTTGGTATAGGTATTTTTTGAGTAGGAATGTTGGGGAGTGATCACTGAGTCTATCTGATAAGCAGCCTGTTATATATGACTGGGGGCTCTTGCTGACTATCCAATCCAGGATAGTGTGCTTGCTGGAGTTTTTATTTATCCTAGTTGGTGACTGGACTAGTTGGGTGAAGCCATGAAGGTTTACATGATGGGTTGGATGGTTGCCAGAACAGGATTGCCAGTCAATATTCAAATCACCTAAAATTGTAGTTTCTTGGGGGAGATGGTGGGTAGATCGGCTGAGGAGGTTTTCTAGTGGAGGGATGATTTGGCCAGGTGGTAAGTAGCATCCAGTTATGTTGATGGTTTTGTTTTGGTTTATTTTGAGGTTGGTATATATTATTTCTTCACTGCCTATTTGTGGAGCTGCTGATTTTAAGATCTGGATGTTTAGATGCTGTTTAAATATTATAGCTACACCGCCTCCTTTCTTGTTTAGCCAGTCTACTCTTAGTATGCCGTAACCGGTAGGGAAGATTTGCTCACTGGTGATGTGAGATTTTAGCCAGGTTTCTGTCAGGATGACTTTATCTGGGGAGTACAAGTCTATGGTGGCATGGAGTTTATGGACTTTGTTGGATATACTTCTAATATTTAGGCTTAGTAGAAGGAAGTCACTTGGCTTTCTACTGGCTGTGATATGGGAGAAGTTGTGGTTTCTAGAGGATTGGGGTTGGCGATGGTAAGGCCAGGGTTGGGGTGGATGTCTCCACTTAGGGTTAGTTTTGATGTGCATGAGGTTTAGTTTTCTCAGTTTTTGAGTGTTTGTTTATTAAGGAAACTTTGTGCTCTGTGGGCAATCGGTATGGTGGGAGGGTTACTATGTAGGGGTGCTTTATGTTTGAGTAATATAGTTGGTAGAATATGCGGGGGGTGCATAGGGATGGTTCTTGAGTTGGTGGGAGGGGAGCGGAGTGGTGGTGTGAGTAGTAGTACAGTGGTAGTGGTTGAGTGGGGGAATGATGGAGTTTTGGTAGGATGTAAGATGTGCAAGGAGAGCATGCGGTGAGCATAGGTTAAGGTATGCTTGTACATGTTAGCTGAGGAGGAGTGATAGTAGTGGGCAAATGGAGGAGTTAGTGTTGGATTTAGCACCATGGTTGGCTATTGGAAAGATGGGAGGGGTTTGAGAGTGTAATAAAGGTAGGACCACTGGGGGTGGGGAGCGAAGCGGGTAGAGACCCTGTTAGTTGCTCTTATGAGGGGGCTGGAAACAATCGGGTAACAGAGTAAACTGATAAATGAACATATGATAGTGAATGTGGAGACTGTTGGGTACCCTGTATTTCCACAAACTATCAGTTAGCTGTGCCCCAGTTCATGCAGTTTTGATAAGTTCTATGGCAGAGCCGAGCATGAGGCGCTCTAAGGGTGGTTGCAGTTTTAAAAATGCTGCCTGCCACAGAGGTAATATTTAACTTTGGGATTGGCTTAAGGTAATAAACAGGGGAGTTGGGAGAACAAGGGTGTGAGCAGGCAGTTCTTTTGTACTGCTGCTAATGAGCCAAAGCAAAGACAAGTTTGTGTTTAAGAAACAATCAGAATTGACCAAGGACTGCTGAAACTGTAAGTCCTTTCTTAACCATTTCTCGGGTGAAAAAACAGGATAATCTTGTATCAATAGGCTACTGTGGTCTCAGTTTAAATTAACAAACAGACAATATTTATCAGTTATGGATACTATTTGCTAACAGAAGGGAATAAGAGAGAAAATGGAAGATGAGTGTGTTTGGGGGGGGGCTGCTTACAAGCCAAAGCAGAGTGCTCTCCAGGGGAAAAAGAATATTGGCTCACAGATAGACACATACTCCGGTAACTTTAGCTGTTTTCAGGCAGTTCAGACCCAGACTGCGCTTTTCTTATAAGAATGATAAAGGTGGTACCGCAGTTGAATACTTATGTAGTTATAAGTTTATATGTAAAGTTATGTACCTACCATAACTTTCCATGTTAGTTGTCCTTAATCTCGCCTTCCTTCTTGCTGTTTGGGTTCGGAGCCGATCCTCGGCTCTGACTCGGCCTACTTCTATAGCTTGAGAGCTATTTACTGGCTCGAGGCTAACCCTTATCCCAGAATACCCAGCGTCAGCTACCCAGATCTCATTTGTGATGGCGCACACTAGACATATGAAGTGACCAGTAACCTAAAACTGATTTACCAAAATGACAGATCAGAGTAAACTGTCATAAAATTACCTGGCATGTGAACCAAGAAAAAGGAAATCAGCCAGTGAAACAATCGTGAACTCCTCTCAATCCTCCAGGAAGGGGGGACGTAAGAAGGAAGGCGAGATGAAGGACAACTAACATGGAGTGTTATGGTAGGTGCATAACTTCTTTAAGTTGTCCCATCTCGGTTTCATTCTTGCTGTTTGGGACAGTGTCCCTAGCACCTAAAGACCCCGGGTGGCTCATTGGAACAGACTCTTCAGAACAATGGAACCAAAGGAAGCCCTGCTCTGGGAGACCACATCCACTTTGTAATGAGCGATAGAGAGAAAGGTATGCGGGTTTGCCCAAGTGGCAGCTGCACAAATTGAGTCTATGGGCAATTTAGACTGAAAGGCTACAGACGTGGCTAATGCTGTAGTAGAATGACCTTTCGGTTTTGCTGGTAGATGTTTATGCCTTAACTGATAAAGGCAATGGTGTCAGATAACCATTTGGATAAGGTCACCTTAGAAACTGGAAGGCCTTGCTTATTGTGAGCATAGGAGAGAAATAATTGGTCTGACTTTTTTAGCTCTTTGGTCCTATGGAGGTAAAAATGTAATTGTCTGTGCACATCCAGTTGGTGAAGACTGTATTCTGCCTTGTTGCTATAACTGGGAAAGAAGACTGAGAGATCGATGGATTGATTTAAATTGTTTTCTGAACAGACTTGTTATGAAGGATGGGTTGGTTTTCAGAGAAACTCTATCTTTGTGAAACACCATATATGGAGGACGAACAGAGTGCTTGGAGTTCTGAAACCCGTCTAGCTGAGGTAATCGCAACCAGAAAAAGTATTTTCCCAGAAAGAAATTTTAATGGACATGAAGCTGCTGGTTCAAAGGGAGGCAGAATCAAAGAAGTCCAAACTGAATTGTGATCCCAAGGAGGTGGTCCCTCACTGAGGGGTCTAAGAAGATATGTTCCTCTCATGAAGGCTTTGCAGAGCTTATGAGACATTATGCTAGAGTTAAGAATTCCAATATGAAAATTAGATATGGCTGCCAGTTGTACCCTGATGGTAGCAGCAGCTGCACCCGACTGAAAAAGCTCTGCTAGAAATTCTAGAATTTGATGGACTGGGGCTGAAAAGGGGTCATATTTCTAGATTCTGCCCAGTAAGAAAATCTTTTCCATTTGCTAGCATAAGTCTTTCTTGTAGTTGACTTATGGGAGGATACAATAATATCGCAAACTGCTGGGGAGATATTTGGAAGCCTGGCTAAGGTAGGAAGTGGAGAACCCAAGCTGTGAGCTTGAGAGCCTGAAGCGATTGGTGTAACCCGCCTGACTGAATCAACAGATCTGGCACTGGGTCCAGAACCCAAGGCTGGTCTGGAAGGTGAAGGTGCAGGAACGGAAACCATATTGGTCGGGGGCAATGAGGATCATTTTTCAACCCAACGGTTTTGCTTTCTGTAAGTCTTGGAATTAGGGGAAAAGGGGGAAATGCATAAAGGAGTTCCTTATGCCAGTTGTGGACTAGAGCATCCCTGGGAGTTTGACCTGGAGGTGGAAGCAGGGAGAAGTAGCTGCTGCATTTGTTGTTGAGGGGGGATGGCAAATTAATGCAAGGCTGGCCCCATTTGTAGAAGATAAGGTCCGCAACTTCCTGATTCAGAGACCACTCATGAGGCATGAGGATAGCCCTGCTGAGCCTGTCTGCTATTACGTTGGATTTCCCAGGGATGTGCATTGCTGTCAGAAAACATTGGGAGGAAATCGCCCATTGCCATAACCTGAGGGCTTCTCGACACGGGGGGGGTTAGGACCTGGTCCCGCCCTGCTTGTTGATGTACCACACAACTGACATGTCTGTTTGGAACGCAGTAGTCCCAGAAGGAAGAGACTCTTGAAGAGTTTGCAATGCTAGGAGCACCGCTCTCATCTCTAAGACATTGTTATACAGATGGTACTCGTGAGGTTGCCACATGCCTTGGACTGTCCTGCCTAGTTAATGCTCCCCCACCCTATCAGGGAGGCGTCCATGGTCACTGTGGCTACCAGAGGGGGCTGAATGAAAGGTCTGCCCTGAGTCACCAGTGAGGAGACCATCCACCAAGAGAGGTGTCTTTTGCATGTTTCTGTAATCAGGATCATGTGAGACATGGGTAGTTCCTGGAAGGACCACTGCGTGAAGAGAAGCCACTGAAGGACTCTCATGTGGTGACGCCCTAATGGTACAAGAAGAATGGCAGCTGCCATGGAGCCTAGAACTTGCAGGACATGTCTGACTTGGACCTTTTTGCTCTGCATTAGAAATGACACTTGTTGGCGAATAGAGAAAACTCTTTCCTGAGGTAACCTTGCAAACATCTGTTTTGTGTTTAATTCTGCTCCTATATATGTAATAGATGGGACAGGGCAACAAGGCAGATTTTTCGAAATGTAATGCTTAGTTGGGTGCAGGTTGATATTGCATAATCCTGTGCCTCTAAGAGTTGATGCCTGGTGGTAGCAGTCAGGAGCCAGTCATCTAGATAGGGAAACACCTGGAATCCTTGACGTCTCGGGTGAGCAGTGACTACTGCCATACATTTGGTGAACACCCTGGGGCCTGTGGTGAGACCAAAGGGCAGAGCTCTGAACTGATGACTGGCCCCTACCCAGAAGCAAAGAAATCTCCTGGAGCGTCTGTCCATTTTGATATGGTAGTATGCATTCTGAAGATCTATGGAGCACATCCAGTTGCCCTGACCCAGAAAGGGGAGAATGGACTGCACTGTTACCATCCAGAGCTTTTCTTTTTGTACAGATTTGCTCAATCTGCTGAGATCCAGTATTGGTCTCCAGTCCCCCTGTCTTTTGGTGCTAAAAAGAATCTTGAGTAAGTTCCGGATCCTAGTTGGTTTATGGGGACTTCCTGAATGGCTCTTTTTTTCTAGCAGTTTTGAAACTTGAATAACTGCTTGATCCCTTAGATTGGGTGGGACATCTGGGATGGACTTTTTGACTTTAGAGGGGGTTGATGAAAGGGGATTTTGTAACCTCCGGATATGATAGTACCCTTTTATTTGTTATATTGTGCCAGGCTTTTGGGTACAGGGAAAGTCTTCCTCAGACTGTCTCTAGAGGTGAGCAGTCAGACAATCCGTCAGAGATGCTGGAAGAGTTTGGCAGAGAAAGATTCTGTCACCCTGGGTTTGCAGTCCCGCTCTGCCACGAGGGCGGCATCTGCCATTGTTGTTTCCCCCTCTGCCCTGGGGGGAAAAATCACCACGTATGTCAGGCAAGGGTCACTGGGACTTCCGAAACCACATCTTTCCATCCTTCTGACCTTTGGGAATGAGGTCTGTAAGGAGTGGAAAAATGGACTCCCACTGCAGAGAGTTTTCCCTTCCTGCTCGCACCTGGTAAGCGTGTCTTTCACCTGAGGCCCAAAAAACAAGGAGCCATCAAAGGGAGTATTTGTGAAGGATGCCCGAAAGGGTTCCGCAAATTGTCACACCCGCAGCTAAGCATGTCTCCTGAGAGTCACTCCTGTACCTGTGGCTCTGCTCGCTCCATCTGCAGGAAATCAGCCTCATGGAAGAGTTGACTATAGAATTAAGAGTCACAAGCTGTTTTGGTTGATGCTCCCTCAGCTGTAGGATCTTGTAGGGTTATCTCCAAGCTCTTTTAGGAGATCCCTTTGAAGTCGTGTGAAATGAGAGAGAGAATTCAGGGACCTCATTGAGAAGGTCGCGGAGGAAAACATTCGCTTCCCATATCTGTCCATCATCCTAGACTCTCTTGTTTGGTGGATGGACAGACGAAGTTTCTGCTAACTCTTTCTTGGTGGCTGCTGCTACCACCATGGCATCAACTGGCACAGCTTTAGAAAGAAATTTTGTCCTGGGGGCTGTTATGAACTTATTTGGTGGTCTCTGAGTAGGTTCCACTGAATCCGGAGCTGACCAAGCCTTTCGAGCCACTACAGACGTGAGTGGATCGAAAGGTGGAAACACCCAGGAGGTGGAGGGTTGGGAACCGAATGCCTCCAGGTATACAGACTCGTCCTTGGTAGGGGCTAGGGAAGACCAGCCATCCCCCTGCCTAAGCATTTCAAGGATGTCCAAAAAGGAAACCTCTTCAGAGGGGGGACCCTTTCGATTCATCCAGGTCTGTATCTGAGGTGACAGACTCAGGGGAGTCTAGGTGCTTCCTCTTGCACTTCTGAGGAGGCTCCTCTGAGTGATCAGGGGAGGTCTCGGAAGAAGAGGGGTCACCTGGGGCATAGGTTCCCTACGCTTCTGGAACGGAGGAGGAGCAGAGGCTGGCACAGGCACCACAAGAGAAGGAGCCAATGGGGCTGTGATAGTAGGGCTGTTTCAGGGGACAGCACACGCCACATGACCTCTAAAGCGTCACGATCCCGAGGCAAAGAAATTTCTGGTTCCGAAGAGGCAAGAGTCTTTCTCCGCATCGAGGTGACTGCACCGAGGCCAATGTGGGAGCAGAGCTCACCTGCGCCGAAGCTCCGAGAAGGAGACCGGGGTCTGACAAGGGACCGATGCCACTTCCCCCCTCGGAGCCAACGAGAGAGCTTCAGCGCCCAGATCCCTGGATGGACCGAACAGTCGAGGTGAACGGAGCCGTCGTAACTGAAGAGGAGATGATCGGCACGGTCTGTTCTACTATCAAGCGCGTCCATGGTCTCCGGCTCCGAACTAAGTGTAGTCGGAGGAGGAATGGAGATTGAGGCAGATGGAGCCGCAACCTGCTGAGGTGGGCTGGAAAGTAATTTCGCAAGGGCCTGTGATTTAAGCAACCTGCTGACTACTCTCTCCACGTCTTGATCCAATAACGTGGAGGATTGAGAGGAGTGTGATGAAGAGCGATGACTGCATTCACTTCCTAATAAGGGTGACTGGCACTGAGCGTATCGGCTTCAATGAAGACCTTGCTCGCTTGTGGCTCCGAGACTGCTCCGAGGTGTCAGTTGGAGCTGAGGGAGGAGATGACTTGTCGATGCTAGTCGGCACCGACAAACTTGGTTCTTCAAGCCCAGGAGTCTGTTCCGAGGATGGAGCCGACTGCTTGACAGACTTAGAGGCTATCACTGGCTAAGAACATTTTAGCCGGGGAATCCTGTGGTTTCAGTCCTTAAAGGATTAATTTGTTTTTACGCTCCTGCAGAACCCTTGGACTAATTGCATGACAGAGCAGGAGTGCTGCAGGTGCACAGCCCCTAAACAATAAACACAGCTAGTGTGCCTATCTGTCAGAGACATTTTCTGACAGCATGAGTCACACATTTTGAAGCCCGAAACCTTGGCCTCTTTAGACATGTTACACTACTATACTACAAAACAAGTTTTTTTTTTTTTTTTTTAGTTTTTTACTGTTAAGGAACAGAAAGGAGAGCCTCTAATTTAAACAGCTGTCCTGGGTGGGGGGGCGGGGGGCGGGGACTCTCTTAATTTAAATGAGTTCAGGGGAAACAGAAGGCCTGCAAGATATAGAGCGACGGCCAACAAAGCTACAACACACACAAGAAAGGCGATAAGAGATAAAGAACTATATCTAGACAAAAACTTGACAAATTTTAAGAAAAAACAATTATAATCATAGAAAAAACTATACTAAGCCTGAGCCAGTAACGAAGCAACCTCACAGTTGAAGCAGCAAACGAGATCTGGGTAGCTGACGCTGGGCATTCTGGGATAAGGGTTAGCCTCGAGCCAGTAAATAGCTCTCAAGCTATAGAAGTAGGCTGAGTCGAAGCCGAGGATCGGCTCCAAACCCAAACAGCAAGAATGAAGGCGAGATGGGACAACTCGACATCAGTGATTCCTATCATACCTTGCCTACGCTTAGAGTTCCTTTGGTGGGCAGAGGCCTGCCACCAAAACAAGGGACTACCTTTCACACCACCCCCTGCCACCCAAACCCTAACAAGAGACGCATCAGACTATGCATGGGGGCTCACCTGGCAGGGAAGTGCATTCAGGGCAAATGGAACCCAGGTTGAATGCACCTGCATGTCAGTCAAAAAGAAATGTTAGCTGTACATAATGCTCTGATAGCCTTCAAGGACCACATTCTTCCAGGACAACTAATGGTAAAGACGGACAACACCACTGTTATGTGGTACATAAGCAGGGGGGTACACATTCTTACCCCCTCTGCAGACTAGCCATGGCATTGTGGAACACAGCCTTGAGCTACCAGGGCACCTACAAGCTCAATTCCTGCCAGGAAAATTAAATACACTGGCAGACGGACTAAGCAGAAACCTCGTGGACCCACACGAGTGGAAACTGGAACCAAGGATTTTCAACATGTTGACAAGCAAATGGGGGAGCCCAGATATAGACCTGTTTGCCTCTCCCCCAGATCTACCAACTGGACATATTTTGCACAAGGACTCCCCACAGTCAAGCTTGGAAAATGGATGCCCTGTCCCTTTACCTGGGACTTCCTCTCTGTTTATGCCTTTCCCCCTCTGCCTCTCCTCTCGAAGGTTCAGCTAAAGATCAAACAGGACAAGCCAAGATCAATACTGATTGCACCAGACTGGCCATGCCATCACTGGTACCCACTCTTGCGCAGTATGACGCGGCTGGAACCATGGCTCTTGCCTCAGACCCCTTCACTGCTGTCCCAGCAGACTGGCCAGATTCTGCACCCTCCGCTTCAAACCATGAACCTTGCAGCCTGACTAATTCCTTGAACCCTCCAGTAGCATTCCTCAGTAAGCAGGTGCTAGATGTCATTCTGGAGGCAAGGAGGCCTAGTACTAGAAAATCCTATGCTGAAAAGTGGAAAAATACTGGTCCTGGAGCCAGACTCTGGGGATGGGCACAATGGTACCCAGCTTACCTCATATTCTTCAGTACTTAACAGAAATGCTCCACAAGGGCCTATCCTTCTCGTAGATTAAAATTCATGCCTCTGCCATTTTAGCTCATTATAATACTGTGCCACCCACCCGCGGTGGTGGTGCTGCGGTAGCGTTGTCACCTCACAGTAAGACATTGTCCCGTTCGATTCTCAGCTAGAGCGTCTTCTGCGTGGAGACATGCGTGAATGGGCGTACCTTCGTTGAAGGTTGTGCATCAGGCCTGGCAAGCCGGTATGTAAAAATCAACTGCCAATCATTAGTGGACCGGAGTTCCGCTGTGGCGACCCCTAACCGGGAAAAAGCCGAAAGGCACAAACATAATACTGAGCCACTCCTCTTCTCTCATCCTCGGCTAAAACAATTCCTTAGAGGGGCCAAAAATTTAAGACCCCCCAGGAGAGCCCCTACTCCAGCCTTGGACCTTAACTTTGTATTGGAAAAGCTCACTCTCCCTCCCTTTGAGCAAGTTGCAACAGCAGAGTTGAAATTCCTTTCTTGGAAAACAGCCTTCCTTCTAGCTATCACTTCAGCAAGAAGAATGTCTTAATTACAGGCTCATCAGTGGAACCCTTCAATATCTTCCATGCAGACAGGGTTTCTCTCAGGACCAATCCTTCCTTTATGCCCAAGGTGGTGTCTAGTGAGGCTGTAAATCAGTCCGTTCACTTGCCTACTTTCTTCCCTAATCCACAAAACAAAGGAGAACGAATACTGCACTCTGGACATGCACAGACAACTTAGATTTTATTTGGACAGAACTAAGCCTCTCAGAAAATCTGAACAGCTGCTAGTTGGCTTTGCTGCAGGGGCAGAGGGGAAGGCCATTTCAAAGCAAACCATTTCCAAATGGATAACCCATTGCATTCATTTCTGCTATAAGCACCATGGAAAACCTCCCCCCCTCCCCCCCAGGGGATAAGATCACATTCCACCAGGGCTGCATCTACCTCTGCAGCCTTTCTCAGTGGAGTCCCTATGAGGGACATCCTAGATGCTGCTACCTGGAGCTCTGTACATACCTTCAAGCATTACCACATGCCTCTTTTTTTTTCATAAATCCAAAGCTGGTTTTGCCACTGCAGTCTTGCAGGGCTTAATAGCTGGCCCTAATGCTCTCTAACTTCCTCCTCTCTTCCTTAGCTTTGTGAATCAACCCAAATGTGATGACTGCAACAGTGAAACACGAAGAACATAGTACAGTTGTGTACACTTGCCAAAAATGTAGATGTTGGAGTGTATTTACTGTTGCAGTCTTGGTTACCCTCCCTCCAGCCCCCTGACTTCTCTTGGCTCTACCTTTCCTTCTTGTTTGGTATATTTAAGTTTTCTAGTGTATTTGCTTTTTGATGGAGGTGTACCATAACGTATAATTGCTTCCCATTGTGGGGGCATCTGACATCTGGGGCAAGAAAAACTGAGGTAATGGCATCTGGTGCATGTTTTATACCCCTGACTACTTTGAAGAAGAGACAGCATCCGACGCAGGAATCCCAGACTCTGGTATTCAGGCCGGCTGAGGGCTACCTGCAGGCAGATAACCCAAATGTGATGACTGCAACAGTGAATACACTCTAACATCTACATTTATGTTAAGTGTACACAGCTGTACTTTTTTTTTTTTTTTTTCAGCCCTACCCTGACGGAAGTAGCGGAACCGAATGGTAGCAACTTCAATCCAGCCAACACTCCCCTGGTGTTGCATACATCGTTGGAATGGCATAGTGTTAGCCATGGACGGGCAACGACCACGGGACAGTGTTCTAAGGAGAATTGTGTAAACTGTAATGTTTCAGGTACTGTTCCCACTGATTTTAACATTACAAACATTCGGGAATGGCTTAAAAGCGCTCCCAACTTAAATTTTGCTCATACAGAGGGAGGTGCACCAGTAGATGGTGATTCCTATGTGTTAAAAATTGATAAATTGTCTGAATGTATGCACAAATACAAAACGCTTTGTATTGAGAACAGTTATCTTACTGAATGTATCAAACAGAAAATTGTACCAAAAGGGTTGAGGGTTTGGAAGTACCCTAACAATGTTGAACCCGGTACATTATTTCATAAGGAATTGATTAATGCTTTTAATGAATGTGGTTTGGAAATACTTAGGCTCATTATAAAAGAGAACAACAGGATTTTGGAAGATCTTGAACAGGAAATTGTGATATTAGATGGTTTTATTAAGAATGATATGCTTTTTGAAATCAAAAGTGAAAAAGACAGATATTTTAGTATTAGATCAGATATTGATGCTAGAAGCACTGTGTTGGAACAAAGGAAGATAAACAAATTAAAAAGGGATGTGGAGGACTATCAAAATAATGTTAGTTATCCAAAGCCACCTTCCAGAAAATGGGAACACAACAGCAGAATTAGGTTTAATAAGGGTACTGAGTACAATAATGTGAGAACAACCCATGGTGAAGTATATCACAGTGGTGACTATGATACAGAATTTCCACCCTTGACGAATGAGGTTCAGTATTATAGTGGTAATAAACAACGTTTTCAAAATTTTCAACAAAGGGGAGGGAGAAGGGGGAGAGGGAGGTATTAGATAGAAATATATGCACCCCCACCCCCACACCCACCAGTACCCCTACTAGTTTTGTATTACCTATTCAGACTATGACTTTTAATTCACCATGTATGGTTCATTCGGCGTTGGAAGATGGGATCTTACAAACAGGCACAACTTATTCATTTAGGAATTTTTCCATATATAATTTTAGTAATATTTCCATTAATAAAATACACTTTGATGTTCTTAGTAAAGGTTTCAAATTTATTCCGAATAATAAGGGTGATCTTGTTCAAACTATAATAGATATGAAGCTGTTCCTTAGGAAGATAAATTTGCAAGCTACTTTAACTCCTAAGGTTTGTGAATTTGATTCTCAGGTTTCTATGTTTACAAGAAAAAGTACATTTAACCCCCCTTATCATCCTCAAATAAAGAACTTGGATACAGTATTGGAAAAGAAGATTAGAGATGAATTTAAATACAATACAAAAGAACATAATCTTACAGAGGAAGAATCCCAGATTTTGAATGACTTGAGGTATAATAACCAAATTAGAATCATGAAGCCAGATAAGGGAGGAGGGGTGGTCATAATGGAGAATATTATCTACGAAGGTAAAATGAGTAATATACTTGGAGATGATAGTAAATACAGAATAGTATCTCTACAGGAGGTACATTTGGCATACCAGAAAATTGATACCATACTTGACAATATGGTATTGGAAGGTACTATTGATATTAATTTGAAAAAAATTTTTTATGTACCTAAACCTAGGATACCTATCATCTTTGGTATACCGAAGGTACACAAGAATGTGTGTGACCCTCCATTAAGACCAATAGTAGCAGCCGATGGTTCTAAAACGCTTCCCTTGGCCAAATATGTGGATACTATGACAAAACGCATTTGTAATGGAAATGAGTTCATACTCAAAGATTCCTGGGATTTATTAAGGCACATTACCCCGGATTTGTTGACTAAAGACCTTATTTTTATTACAATAGACATGATTGATTTGTTCACTTGTATACCCCACTTAGAGGGGTTGAGGTGGTTTGAAGATATGATTTTTTTGGACAACACACTGACACATTCAGAAAAAACAGCAATTGTGGAATTAGTTGATTTAGTATTGAAGTAAAATTTCATTTTATTTAATGGAGAATATTACCAGCAAATAAGAGGCGTAGCAATGGGTGCGGCATGTGCCCCCACCTATGCTAATATTGTGTTAGCAGCATGGGAGTCCAACTTTGTGCTGAATTCTGTGTATAGTCAATACTGGTCGCTCTACCGGCGATTTTTGGATGATATTGTGATCTTTTGGACAGGAGGTGGTGAGAAATTCATGGAATTCTTTAATTACATTCAGAACACCACCAGTTTTCTTAAATTTACATACACTATGTCCACAGATAGGTTACAATATTTGGATGTTGAAGTGTATAAAAATACGAACAACACTGATTTTGAGACCAAAGTTTTTAGGAAAAATACTTTTTGCAATTCCTTTTTGCATTACACTAGCGCACACCCCCCACACTGTAAAAAGAATATTGTCAAGGGTCAGTTTGTGAGGGGGTGTCGCATGACTAGTAGGTATGAGGATTTCACTAAGGAATGCAATACCCTGGAGGGGATGTTTTTGGCTAGGGGTTACCCACTGGATTTTATTACTAACATTAGAAGAGAGGTGGAGCAGAACAGACTAACTAAATACAAGCCAATAAAGGGTATATTGTTGGATAACACTAATCCATTGAACAATGCTGATAAACTGACGGGCATTAATGAAGTTAGTAATACAGTGGACCGCCAATACAAATCAGCCCTTGTTATGGAATTTAACCTATTCAATATTAGAGTGAAAAAGATTTTTCAGAGGGAGTGGGATAACTTTATATTGTTTTCTGATGTTCTGAACATTAAAAAAGACACCCCCAAAATAGTTTACAAAAATGGCAGGAGTATAAAAAAGTTATTGGAGTACAATAAACTAGATAATAGTAATAAAGTTACAAATATGGTATGTGTACCGAATGAAAGGAAGGGAACATTCCAGTGTGGTCATTGTAATCAGTGCCAATATGTTAGTAATAATAGTGCGATGTTCTTGATAGCTAGAGACATTAATATTAATAGCACTGGTTATCACAATTGTGAGTCCCAGGGAGTGGTATACCTGGCTAAGTGTTCACAATGTAATTCATATTACATAGGCAAGACAGAACGAGCGTTGAAAAAAAGAATTTATGAACACACTTATGAGATATCCAGAAAAAAAGAAACAAATGCTCTTTATAAACACACGCAAACATGTGAGGGTTCAAAATTTGCTTTCTTTGTGCTTGAGCAAGTTAAGAAGGAAACAAGAGGAGGCCCCTGGGAGGAATGGTTGGAATTTAAAGAACTTTGGTGGCAAATACTATTAGAGGCGACAAGTTTCCCTGGTCTAAATGAGCACATCTCACTAATACCTGTGTTAAAATTGAGAGCAGCTAGAATATAGATGTTACCAGCAATGGCTCCCTAAGAACAGTAGATGGTTCTATTTAACTTTATATGTTCATGAGTTTTTAACAACTGAAGCAATTTTTTAACTAATGATTGAGATGATTATTTATTTATTTATTTATTCATTGGAAAGTTTTAAATATTTATATTGAAATGAATACAAGATATATAGGTAGTTTTTTATAAGGTTTTAGTAAGAACAACAGATGTTGAAGCTTCTTTTATCCTATTTCTGTAGTATAATGAGTCTATTTTCTGATTGTATTTTGATGAGAAAATGATGTTACGAATTTTCATTGGTGTTTTTAAATTTTAGGAAAGTATTTAATGAGCAAGTTGTGATGGATTATTTGTCTGATGAAGTCTCATGTGCTTATGTGGACGAAAACGCATAGAGTTGTATTTTAAAAGCGTTTACGTTGTTTGGAGTTCTTGCAATAAAGTGTTTTTTCGGCAGTTGGTGGACTCTATCCGTGTTGTTGGACTTACTTTGAAGAAGACACAGCATCCGACGCAGGAATCCCAGACTCTGGTATTCAGGCCGGCTGAGGGCTACCTGCAGGTAGATAACCCAAATGTGATGACTGCAACAGTGAATACACTCTAACATCTACATTTATGTTAAGTGTACACAGCTGTACTTTTTTTTTTTTTTTTTTTTTTTTTTACAGATTACTGTGATTTCTACAAGAAGAGTATCCGAGTTGCAGGCTCTTCTGGTGAGTCAGCCGTATCTCGTTTTCCATAAGGACAGGGTTTCTTTGAGAACTAATCCTTTTTATGCCAATAGTGGTATCCAGTTTTACTTTTTAGCCAATCTCTTTCTCTCTCCATGTTTTCTTTCCTGAACCTAAAAATGAGGGAGAAGGTGATGCACCATAGCTTGGATGTCTATGGACAGCTTTGGTACTGTTCTGACAGAACTCAATCTTTCCAATCTTTGGATCAGTTCATGTCTTATGAAGGTAAAAATGGGCAGCCTGTGCCAAAACAGAATATTTCTGAATGGTTATCTGTTCATTTTTATTATACTCACCATAACAAAACTCTTCCAGGCAGGGTCTAGGCTCTCACTCTACCTGGGCTTTGGCTTCTTCTGTGGCTTTTTGGAAAGGGTTGTATTCTACAAGTATTCTAGGAGCTGCTATTTGTTCCTCTCTACATAACTTTTACTTAAAATCATATGCTTGATTCCTTCTCTAGTTCAAGATCAAGCTTTGCTATGACCATTCTGCAGGGGCCCTTGGAATTTTCTCCTTCCACCTCCCAAATGTAGTTAGCTAAGGTAATTTACCCCATATAGCTAAGGGCTAGTAAGCCATGGTGTGACTTTTTTTTTTTTTTTGGTTGGTTCTGGCATTGTTCTTTCAGAGCTCAGCCTCCTCCTCTGTGCTGGCATGAAAGTTCTGAAGTGCTTCACAGCCAAACTTGTGTTTAGTCAGTTCAGCTGAAGCTGTGTGACAGTTTGGGAGTGTGAAGGAGACCCTAAAATTTTGGAGGCTGGCCAGCTGTTACATCCTTGGCAGGATGTAACCCATATAGCTAAGGCTATTGCATCAGTGATCATTTGAATATCTACTGTTATGGTAAGTTCAACTTACAATGGATATAAAAAGTTTACACACCCCTGTTAAAATGCCAGGTTTTTGTGATACAAAAAAAGAGACCACAATAAATTATTTCAAAACTTTCCCCACCTTTTAATGTGTGCTGTAACCTGTACAGCTCAATTGAAAAACAAGTCTGTTAGAGGAAAAAATGTTAAAAATACAATAAGCTGGTTGAGTAAGTGTGCACACCCTTAAACTAATACTTCGTTAAAGCACCTTTTGATTTAATTGCAGCATTCAGTCTTGTTGGGTACACACCTGCCATCAGTTAAACAGAGACTGATAAGTTCAGATGTCCTAGTAGGATTTTCCTGACATTTACTCAGTTGCTTGCTACAGCAAAAGCCATGGTTTGTAGAGAGCTTGCAAAGCATCAAAGGGATCTCATTGCTGAAAGGTATCGGTCAATAGAAGGGTACAAAAAAATTTCCACTGCATTGGGTATGCCATGGAACACAGTGAAGATGGTCATCAAAGTGGAGAAAATATGGGACAACAGTGACATTGCAAAGAACTGGACAGCCCTCCAAAATTGATGAAAAGACCAGACCAACACTGGTCAGGGAGGCTGACAAGAGACCTACAGCAACACTGAAAGAGCTGCAGGAGTTTCTGGCAAGTACTGGTTGTGTACTACATGTGACAATCTCCCGTATTCTCCATATGTCTCTGCTATGGGGCAGAGTTGCAAGTTGAAAGCCTTTTCTTACACAGAAAAACATCCAGGCCTGGCTAAAATTTGCAGAACAATACACCAAGTCTCCCAAAAGCATGTGGGAAGATATGTTATGGTCTAATGAGACCAAGGTTGAACTTTGTGGCCACAATTCCAAAAGGTACGTTTGGCGCAAAAACAACCCTTCGCATCACCAGAAGAACACCATGCCCAAGGTGAAGCATGATGGTGGCAGTATCATGCTTTGGGGCTGCTTTTCTTCAGCGGGAACTGGGGCTTTAGTCAAGGTGGAGGGAGTTATGAACCGTTCCAAATACCAGTCACTTTTGACCCAGAACCTTCAGGCATCTGGTAGAGACCTGAAGATGAAGGGGGAATATCACCTTTCAACATGACAATGACCCCAAGCATAAATCCAAACCAACAAAAGAATGGCTTCATCAGAAGAAAATTAATGTTGTGGAATGGCCCAGCCAGAGCCCAGACCTAAATCCAATAGTAAATCTGTGGGGTGACCTGAAGAGAGCTGCACACGAGATGCCCTCGCAGTCTGACAGATTGGAGTGCTTTTGCAAGGAAGAGTGGGCAAATGTTGCCAAGTCAAGATGTGCCATGCTGATAGACTCCTACCCAAGAAGACTGAATGTTGCAATTAAAATCTACAGGTGCTTCAACAAAGTATTCGTTTACGGGTGTGCACACTTATGCAACCAGCTTATTTTACATTTTTTATTTCTTATACTATTTCCCCTAACAGATGTGTTTGTTTTTCAATTGCATTGTACAGGTTATTGGTCACATTAAAGGTGGAAAAAGTTTTGAAATGATTTATTGTGGTCTCATTTTATATCATCACAAAAACCTGACATTTTAACAGGGGCGCGTAAACTTTTTATATCCACTATACATAACTATACTTTATTCTTTACTTTTTTTATTCATGCAGGACAAGTTCATTAAAGTAGTTTTTCCAAACTAAAAGTTGTTAAATTACATTTGGGGGTTGGTGTAAGAGTTGAAATGCTTTTCATTGTGTTTTTGGTGGGGAAAAAAAATCAACTTTTTTTTAGTACTTGGCTGTTTCATAAACTACTGCTGACAGGCCTTTCCAGGATTTATGAATTTTTTTGGCTTCACTATGGAACAACCTAACTGTTTCTCTGTTTGTTTATTTTTTTCCCCAGATGCACTAAAAAATAAAAAAAAATTCAAAATAACCTTTGCCCATTCAGCAGGATTCTAAACGGTCTCAGTTGCAGATTGGTTACTCTGCTTTGACCACCTCCGCCTCCTCTGACAATTCATATTTTTCCTTGACTCTGTTTGATGTAGTCCCTTCAACCTTCATCGACCAGGGTTTAGACACTTTCTCTTGTAGCTGTTGGAGTGTCCTTGGCGGGTAAGGGAGAAAGTAGCAAGGAATACCACTCTGCCTAGCCAGAGTGGGATGATTGCTCGTAGGGATGTTTTGCCTGTCATATACTGGTGTGCTGCTTTAAAATTTTTTGTTAAAAACAATAAATAGTTTAGACATTTATCGTCTCCCGTCCCAATTACTTTGGGTAGGAGTTATTTATTGGGCTTAGTTCAGGATTTTGACCCCACCCTACCAGTTTTGGTGTTACTAGTAAGAAAAAGACATTTTTCATTGTCTGAGAATATTCTGTACACTGAAAAAGAAAATGATTGAGGGGACAGCTTCTGTTTTATTTTCTCATGTTTCTGATTCTGAAGAGTGTTTCTTTACAGTCCCTTGCAAGTTTGTTTCCCCTGAAACTATATCCAGAATTAATTAGCTGTTTCAGTGGGAGTATGATTTTTCCAGTGTCGTTAAGAAATATGATTTATTACACCTGGAATTTCCTGAACCCATATCACCTTCTCCTGTTCTTCCAGCACTGGAGGATGCATTTATTACATTTTGTAACTTGTTTGATAGCCATACTGCTGTCCCTAAGAATAGTTAAATTGTGTATGTTTCTTTTTATTTTCTCACCTTTTACTAGACCAGTAGTGATTACCTTGATAAGTCTAGATGCTGCTTTAACAGCTGGTAAATGCTTATCCGTCTCTGAGAAGGATGGAGAAAGCCTTTGAACATTTTTTTTTTGGGGGGGGGTCTATTTTGTACAATACTTATTTTTAGAATTCTTAACTGTCAATCCCCAATGTTTTGTGTTTGCTTGCTTTTGAGGATATGCGGAATCTAATGGCTTCTTTTCCTTTGTCTGATGAAAAATTCTTTGTGGAGTTGTATTGATCTGATGTTGTCCTTTTCATTCTTCCTCAAATAATGGGTTATGGATCAGACTTGGCCACATACTTCAGACTTTGGATCCAACTCTTGAGCTCCTCCCTCTATCCCTAATGCCCTAGTCCATACCCAGCACCCCAGATCTTGTTTGCTGCCATCATGCTCAGATGTAGGGCCCCTTCTCTTGCAGTGTTATTTACAGTTTTTTTCTAGTTTTTATAAGTAGAAAAGTTTAACTTCACTTATCTAAACTTTTCCTTCTCTTTCTTTATGTTGTTCTCCCTCTTAGTCTTCATTTTTTCTGCGTCAGGAGTCTTTTTACTGTTTATATAGTAATTTCTTAAAATTACCATTGCTGGTATTTTCTTTACTTTTTTTCTGTTACTCCTATCTTTTTAAACAAGGTAATTCTTTGTTACGTTCTTGATAATTTTCTTAAAAAAAAAAAATCCTGTTCGCACTTTTCTGTTTTCTTTTGTAACTTATTGATCTGATTTTGTCTGTTCTGAAAAGATGGTCTGCGAATCCACAGCTTTTGGATCTGAAACCATTGGATCCTGTTATGTCTGCTAGTCCAGCCACTCAAATCATGGATCCTGAGCCTTTGGATCCGAAGCGTAGCACTTCTACACTCTGAGGACATGTTCTCCTGAGTTTACTCATAGATTCTATCTCCCCTAGGCTCTATTCACCCTTTATGCAGACACCAGAAAAGCATTCCAGACCTCATTCAACCGTGTCCTCCATCATGTCCTCCTGGAGTCTGTCCGAAGCAGATGTGGATAGGATGATGTGGAAGTTCCTCAGAGCCAGATGAAGGTTATCTCTGCTCCATCCCCTATTAGATCCGGTTGTCTTCCTGCTGCTACTTAGTCTATCTCCTTCTTTGTCAAAAAACAACACGGACCCCAAGCAGCTCACTGTTGTTGTCCAAAACACGATAAAAGACCATAAAAGGTTAAAATTTTAAAATCCACTTTTCGTCCGGTACACCTTACTCAACTTCATCAGATAAAAGTTGAGTAAGGTGCACTCAACGAAAAGTGGATTTTAAAATTGAACGCTTAATAATAAATCAGCATCTTTTTTAACCTTTTATGGTCTTTTATTGTGTTTTGGACGACAACAGTGAGCTGCTTGGGGTCTGTGTTGTTTTTTGACATAGTGGGTTCATTTTCTTCACAAGTTTGTTTCTATCTCCTTCTTTGATCTGTCCCTGGATCTGACAGCCTCCGGTGTTGGATCTGAAGAGAATTACTTTGACTCTGATAGTATCACTGACTAGTTCTATTCCTATGCCTTTGTATCAGAATGGGTCCTGGAGCTGAAGCGTCAGATTCTTGGGACCAGGATATACTCTGATGTCTGATCCATCTCTGCCCCTTGGAGCCTTGGTGCTGGACAGTTCAGGTCCAGTTCCCTCCTCCAGGCATAGAGCAGGCCAGAGTCGTGATCTTCCCAATATTGGATCACTCAGCTGTGGTGCTGGTGGCCATGGCTTCTGTGGGTCTGTCTGCTTTCGAGGTTGTGGAAAGGCTAGTTTCTCATTCATCTAGATCTGGTCTCTCATCCTCCCTCGAATCCTACCCCTATTCTTTCCCTTTGGTTCTGACCTCTGAATCCCTCTGGCCTACTCCACAGGAACAGCCAGTCCCACCTAGCTTCCAGTTGGTTCTTATTTAGGAACATCTCTTCTGCTACCTCCCCCCGAGGAGGTCCATCAGAAGAGAATTTGTTAGAGGAGGCACACAGATTACCCACTGGAATCTTTCACAGAAGATAATGATTTCGAGGAAGGAGAAGTCCCCCATATCACCACCTGACATCTACTTTGGAGACATTAAAGATCCTTAAAAATGTGGTTGGTCTTTAGACAACCCTTCTCCAGAGGATCAGCATTTCTGGAGGCTTTTGGTTCTGTCCCATCTGGTCTCTC
Source organism: Protopterus annectens (assembly GCF_019279795.1). Taxonomy (NCBI): domain Eukaryota; kingdom Metazoa; phylum Chordata; order Ceratodontiformes; family Protopteridae; genus Protopterus; species Protopterus annectens. The sequence goes on from NC_056745.1 coordinate 117,899,831, forward strand.
GACGAGCATAGAAGGAGCCGGATTCCATTGAACCAATCCCGCTTCACCCGGACAAGTTCTTAGCCCCACCAAAAGACAAACCTCAAAGGAGCAAAGGAGACCCTGTTGATGCAGTGGTTGTGGTGGCAGCCACCAAACAGAAGCTAGAGGAACAGAGCTTCTCTGTCCACCCACCTTAGAGTCTAGAGTGCTGTACAGATTTGGAAAGTGTTTTTCCTTCAGTGACCTTCACCCTGAGGTCCCTGAATTGCCTGGCACACCTCACAAGAATACAGAGAGATTTGGCCAAAGAACTGTCAAACTTTTGAGTCCATGTCTGTAGAAGATTTCAAAACCTTGTCTTTTCATCCAGCCACTCTTTTCAGTTTCCAATCTGTCCATGAGGTTGATCTCTCATACAGAAGAAGGTGCCTCATGGATGGCCGATTCAGGCATTGCCGTAAGGAGACATGCCTGAATGCGACTTGTGCTTTTCAAGATGCTCTTCAGTGCTCCCTTTGGAGCATCCTTGTTTTGCTCTTCTGTAAAAGAAACGCTTACCCGCAAGTGAACAAGAAAATACACTTTCTGCAATAGGAATAAAGTTTTCTACCCCTCAACAAACTTTCTCAAAAAATCAGAGAGGTGGTAAGAAAATGTGGTTCTGCAAATCTCTGGGGCTTTTCCAAGGTTCACATGGAAAAAACTCCTTCAGAGGCAGAGGAGATGGTTCTAATGGAAGACATCACCCTTGAGGCAAAGGAGGCCCACAGAATCAGGGTTTCCGAGGTTCTTTCCCGGGTAGACAGTTTTCAGTGCTCCTGAAGTTGTGCATGGCTGCCCACCTCTGAAGGCAGTCAGGGGGCACTTGACCTTGCAGCAAGATGCCTGGGTTGCTATAACAAAAGATACCTGGGTACTAAAAATAATATACAGAGGTTACTTTATACCGTTTTCCTAAGCTCTGATCTCCAAAAGAAAGAGGCTTCCCAATGTTCCACTCAGTCAAAGGAG